>NC_049915.1:8478020-8778020 GCF_001411555.2 Juglans regia | reverse complement strand
AAAGTTTTTATAATTTACGTCTTATCCAAACAGAGTACTGAACAAAATCATATCATCTTAAAAATCATAATGGATCCAAAGCATATTTACATAATCATGCACAAATTTTCATATTCGCACTTTTTGCATAGGTCAGAAATAGAATGCCAAAAATAAGCTCATGTCTACCCCAGTCATGACAAATGATTTCTCTTTCATCAGAGTTCAATAAGTAATGAAGAATAAATAACTGAGGTTATTTTCACATTTCTTTTCAAAACATATGATGCACATTTTAGTAAAAAACCTCAGTTCATTTTTTTATTTTATGGAAAGTCTAGTATAGGAACTTAGCTTATCTGGACTTCTTAGCTTTTCAAAATTTTCCTCAAATCAATGTCGAGTCAACTATAAATCATCACATATAAAATAATCACGTAATTCCATAAATTTCTAATCAATCACAAATTTACACCATTTAAGCCTAAACTTCTACTATATCTATTTTAATTCTTCAATACCTAAAAATTTCCATTACCTTAAAATATCATAATTCTCTAAATTTCATTGATATCAATCAACATTTAAGATGAGTACTAGTAAAAATTTCATTAAATAATAAAAAAAATAGCTTTAATCATAATTTAAATGTTCAAAATTAAATTACACACTTAGTATAAAAATAATTTGGTACTAGTAGTACAATTTAAAAATCCTATTTATTTTCTGTACAATTTCTTATACTTCCCACAAAGACCATGTAAAAACAGATTTAATATAAACATAATTCCAAATTGAAATCATCCAATAATAAGGGCAATATTGTAATTTCCTATCCAAATAATATGTAAAACTAACTTTATGTAGACTCTTGACAAAACGTTGAATGCGTTTACAGTGTAATAGTCGGCGAGGCAGGGGCACGAGATACTCACTGAGAAGGGAGGAGTTGCGTGCAGTGCGGCAAAGAAGGTGGTTGTCCCGGCAGTGGGGCACTGAGAGAGAGAGAGATGAGTGAGACAAATTACGAGAGAAACATGGTGACAGAAAAGGGGAGAGACGGACAGGAGAAGCAACCAAAGGTCTTGGCCTTATCGAGTGGAACAACAACATGGGTGCCGAGAGGTACATGGCGGGCAGCACCTTTATGCAAAGGCGATGACGGTGTGGTGGGCTGTCGACGTTGCTGAGTTCACCGCACCGTGGTTGGTGTCACCTAACTTAACAAGCTTGCTTTGTTTTGAGCTGGAAAAACATGGGTGTAACTTGCTGAGTTTCCGAGATGGGGGTGGCGGCGTACTGGGTTGTGGGTTGGTTTATCATATGCTTACGAGGGGGTGCACTGGTGTAGCGGCAGTACGGACGACAAAGGGCTGGGCTTCGGACGGTGTGGAGTCAAGGAGGAGGTGCGACCTGGTTGTTGGTTGGGTGGACACTAGTGGCAGCGGCTTTTTATGCCTGCATGCAATGGTTGGGCGTGACTAGGGTGGTGAACGTGGGGTTGAGGAAGAAGGATGGGCTACTATGAAAAGCCTAGCTTGGGGAAGATGATTAGAACGGCAAGAGGGGTTGTGCAGTGTGCGTGAAATGTGTAACGCAATATATAAATAGTAAAATGAAAAAGAAAACCCAAGGAGGAACAAAGAGAGAAAACTGAAAGAAAGACGTGCATGGTGTGGAGTACTGCGTGTGGAACTGATCCCTGAGCTTGGGTGTTTTGTTTTTTTTTTTTGTTTGGGTCCACATGAAAATATTAGGCCCATAACTTGTATATTGAAGCATAAAGATTTGGGCTTTTTCTTGAGTCAAGGGTCTCAATTCAATTTCTAAGAATAATCCAACTTGTCCTAGAAAAATTCTCAACTCAAATCTCACCTTGGCCCTTTAGAAAAATAATCATAATCATCCAACCCAATAAAATCATAATCTGTCATAACAAAGATTTTAGGCTTGTAGTCTACTGTATATAAAAGGACAATACTCAGAACACTCAATTGGGTTTTTCATTTGAATAAATCCGAAAATATTAAAAAAATCGGGTTTGGCTGAGTCCGGGTGTTACATCCTGCCCCCTTACAAAAATTTCATCCTCAAAATTTGTTGCACTTAAGCAAAGTGTTTCCACGCTTAATTTAATCCACCACAATCATGTCGAACCTAACATTCGAAAATTTTAACTTTCCCATGTTTTGTGCCTGGTGCCTTAAATATCTCCTAATCCTCTTGCCTTCCATAATCACACACTTATTGTCAATCGTCGTACACCTCAAGGTCTAGCTCGAGTAAAAATTAATAATATTTAAAATCTCCAAAATAAAGAGCAATCAAAAGTTCCAAACTTAAGTCGTTCAATTCACAAATTTTTGAATCCTCAGAAAATCTACTTTCAACCATAAATTTTCCTAAACTTCTCACTTCCAAACACATACTAACTCATCAAACACCTAAAGCTAGAGCCATGTAGATATAAACTATTGGGTTTAACCCCTTTGAAAAATCTCTTCAACCAAACTTCAATATTTTAAACTATACAACTAGAAAAGTTTCATGCAAGCATGATTAATCCCAACTCAACTAAAACAAAAAAATTTCAAGGAGAAAAACAGTGGGGTACCTGTGATCGCATTGTTATCGTCCTCAGCATCTTCAACTGTCAATGCAAACACTCGAGCTGGTCCCATTCTAGGCTAATTGTTTCCCTATGTCATCTGTCGGGAACCTATAGGTGGGTTAGGCTTCTTGTTGTCTTCCCTCAGTAGTGGGCAATCTCAATGGCCAGCCTTTCCACATCGAAAACATGCCCCGTTTTCCTTTCTACAAAACTTGCAGGGGTTATACGATTGATATCCCTGCATCTATCTCTAACCTGAGTTGCTACCTTCATTTCCCTTCTTCCATTGCCCTTGATCCATACTAGAGGATCCATGTGGAGTAGCTCTTTTTCTCTGTTCTTACAACTCAGCGCTTCTCTTAAGATTTTGCTCCACTAGCATCGCTTTATGTACCAAGTCTAAAAGTTTTGAATTTGTAGAACCATAACCTGTTCGTAGATCCTATGATTTAAACCCTCTTCAAACCTTCGGGTTTTCTTCTCTTCGTCGGGAATCAAACATGAGGCGAAGCGTGATAGCTCTGCAAATTTTGCAGCATACTGGCGTACCTTCATGGTCCCTTGCACCAAGTTAGCAAACTCTCGGGCTCTAGCCTCCTGGTCTACTTTCGGAAAGAAGCGGTCGAAGAAGTTTTGCTTAAAGTGAGGCCAGCTCACTTCTCCAGTTCCATCAGCTTCTCTAATGGCTTTCTCAGAGTTCCACCATCTCTTCGCTTTTCCAATCAATTTAAAAGCTACAAAATGAACTCTCTGTTGATCAGTGCACTCCAAAACACTGAATATCTCTTCGATGTCCTGAATCCAATCCTCAGCTGCATTGGAATCGCCTCTTCCATCAAAGGTGGGCAGATGAGTGTGATTAAATTGCTCGAACATGCAACCCCTCTCATTGTTATTTTCGTTCAAATCTTCAAGGTTTCGAACTCGACGACGAGCAGCCATCCTGAGATCTTAAACTCAGTTAAACATTCTAAGGAAAGAAAACAAAATATGTATAAACAAAATATAAATACCAGTTAAAATATTTAAAACAAGTTAAAAATAAATAAATGAATCAATAAAACTTGAACTTGTTTTACCCATTCTTAGCCATATCTTTAACCAACTCATATAGTTCTTCCTACCATCTATAATTGTAAACCCAACATCGCTCTAAACTCCCGTACGTCTTTAGAATCTAAACTTAAAAAAAAAATCTAAACCTTAAATTAATCTTATAAAGATTATCTCCTATAGTCCCCAAAGTAGCTTGTCGGATCTAACATCCCTAAACCTCAAAATCCTAAAACTCAATCATAAAGTTTGCAAAATCTAAAACCTTAAATATCATCATAATCATCTCCTATTCTTTAAAATTCAACACCTCAAATCTGAAGTTTCTTCCTAAAGCCACGGACATCCAAACCTCAAAACTTGTGTAACGCCCCGACCCCGAGGGTCCGGAGAGTTAACTCATGTTACCTAATAAACACTCCAACAATACTAATATGTTTCCAAATCCAAGAATCTACACTTCCAAAAGAAATGTAAATATTTCAAATTAATAAACCACACATATTCACATACTAGATCCTCAATACAACAACCCAAATAAACTATCAACTTCTCTTCATATTTCAATTAACAAACTAGAATAAAATAGAATTGACATAAGTCTCCATAAACCGTCTAAACATATTGAAATCAACCTACTAAATAAATAAAATCCACCAGTAGCACTAGTACCACAAGATACCCAATAACTATCCACGGCAAATCTTGTCCACAAACTCTAATATTGATCCTCAGCTAAACCCTCAATGTCATGAAAATATTATGAAGATTAAGAGGTGAGTTATCAACAACTCAGCAAGTAGAGAGCATATACTAACATGTAAACATGAGCATTTATAACGTTCGATATGTAGAACAAAAAATTTTCTTTCAAATGTAGAAACAAGATATTTTACTTTCGAAATGCATAAACAAAACTTGATGCAAAATATCAGAGCGAAATTTTCAAAAAAATAAACTTATTCCCAAAAAGAAAAATCCATTGGCATATCCAAACTGAAACAATATACTCATATCATCTCATAGCATCACATCGGGACAAATACCATGTTTAACCCCCATGATAGGGTTATAAACCATCATTATACTCGTGGCTGGGCCGTATACCATGTTTCACCCTCGTGGTAGGGTTATAAACCACCATTATACCCGTGGCTAGGCCGTATACCATGTTTCACCCCGTGGTAGGGTTATAAAGGATCATTATACCCGTAGCTGGGTGTTAACAAAAATAGAACAAAACATCATCGGAATCAGAACACATTCAGATATAGAATCAAAACTTCATGGCAAGGTTTTCAGATGACACATCATATCAATACAAAATACTGAATAGCTTCAGATCATTTCACATGTTCGAAATAAACAGAATTAAAATATTTTCATTTATTCATAACAAAACTTTTAGATTCTCATATTCACTCTTTTGCATAGTTTAAAAGCAAAATGCACAAAATTAGCTTATGTCTACTCCAGTCATGATAGAAAATACTTTCACTTACATAGAATTTATGCATATGCAGAATAAACATCTGAGGTCATTTTCAGATTTCTTTTCATAAATAAACATGTTTATTTCAAAGTTAGCTTCATTTCATTTCTTTTATGCAAAACTAGTATATGAACCCCGCTTACCTGACTTCCGTGTATTATCTACGCTTTGAGTCAGAATTCTAGTAGAAAGACCACCTAAACAAAACATATACCCAACATTTAATAAACCATTCCAGTAAGCTACTATTTATTGAGTAATAATCCAAAACATCCCATTTTTAACTCAGTAACTATCATAAAACTAAACCCGAACAGTCCCCTCCTCAAACCATTAGCATTTAAACCCCATCACAGCCACTAAAATCTTCACGCAGCAGCCAAATACAACTCATAAAGCTTACCCCTTACCAACATGCATTTAATCAAAGACAATAAACTACAAAGACACCACTCCACCTTTGATCACCGCTATTCCCCACCAGCCATGTAATTAAAATTCCACACTACCACCCTATCAACAACATTTTATCCACATTTCAAAATCCAACCATGTAATACCCAAAAATGCTACTAAAAGCTTAAAAAGAGACTTACCTAAAAGAGTCACAAAAGCTTCGAACCACCTCGAATCAAAGCAACCACTAAAATCTAAGCCCAAAATTCACTGAGATCTCTAGTGAAAGAGATAGTGGTCTGTGCAAAGAAAGATTGAGGGCCTGACTGTCCACAGCCAACAAAGGTAGAGTGGGTGTGTGCGTGAGAGTTACCGACGGTAGTGAGAAATCACGTGGGGGAGGTCGACGAAGATTGCTCCAAAAACCAAGGGTTGAATGTACGGTTAAAGGAGGGAGAGGTTGAGAGGAAACCGATTGAGAGAGTACCTGTTGAAAGGTAAGGATTTTTGGACGAGAGAAGAGATACAAGTAACTGCAAGATCATGGGTTTGGTGTGCACAGGTTGGAGGGATGTGCGGGACTGCAGCACAAGTGGAAAAGTCGTGGAGAAGAAAAACAGTGCTGGCAGAAAGTGAACTTACCAAGTGACTCCGTTTCAAGAGTGTCAGCTTGTCGTGGGCCAGGCTTCATCAAGTCTGGGCTGGGCTTTAGCCCAGGCGTCACATCCTCCCCCTAAAAAAAAAATTACATCCTCAGAATTTGTCACAAGCTATTAAGATCTTCGTCGAACAACTGTGGGTATTATACCCCTCATAAATAACTATGGGAATCTAATCAGATAGAGGAAACGGGATCTAGTCCCAGCCAACTAAAGCAAATGGGTGGGATTGATTGGTTCAAATCCCTGGAGAGGTGAAAGCTATGTTGAGTTAGGAGAAGAATACTTGCGCCTGGGTTCTTTTGCAGGTGAATCTTGTTTTGGAGAACAGCTCATGGAGTTCCTTAAAACTCATGTTGCTGCTTTTGACATCCCTCATATAGCTCCTCCCAATGTCACAATTCCAGCTGTTCCTGCACCTCTCACCAAACAAAATGCGTTCTTGCTTTTGGATTGGACTCCAAACCTGAATTGTAGGGGAACTCAAATTCCAAATAAATTCTTGGCGAGCATAAAGGAAGGTAGCTGGCTGATGATTACTACTAATGGCTACTCGAGTTACAGTCCACCATGTCAGTCATTCATGCTTACTTCTTCAATAGGAAACATTTTGCACGACGGATTAGTGCATGCTGATATTCCATTGATTGATCAAAGTTTCTATGGTGATCAAATTAATAAATGTAAAGAGGAGCTAAAGACAATGGGCGTCATGTTTGATTATGGAGAACCATGTCAATTTATTGGGAAGCATCTCATGTCTCTTCCTAATTCCTCCACTTTAACTAAAAGCCAAGTGTTCTCAGTTTTGATTCTCATTAGGTTTTTGAGGGCCAATTATCTTACATCGGAAAAATTCATCAGTACTATCAAAGAAGATGGTTGAGGACTTCCATAGGTGACATGTCTCTAGTTGGATCTGTTTTGTTTGATCATGAATGGAAAGTGCATCTCAAATTAGTAACCTTCCCTTCATCGATACAGGTTGCTTTGGGGATGAAACTTTTAAAGAAGAACTCAGGTCCCTTGGTGTGTTAACTGTCCCCAAGAGAATGTTTCTTGTTTGACTCTCAGTGGGCTTGCATCCTACAAGTTTTCAACGGGTTCCCACTCATTTATCATGATTTCTATGGAAGCAGCATCTTCTCGTTCAAAAAAAAGTTGCAGCAATTAGGCATAAAGGTGGATTTTGAGGAGGCCGCCGAAATATTTGTCCAGAGTTTCAAGCAGCAAGCGACTTCCATGACAAAAGAAAATGTTTTGTCCTTTTTGTCATGTTACATACTCATGAAGGATACTCCACATAAGTTTCCTCCAGATCTTAGGAAATATGTCTGTGAAGTGAAGTGGCAAAATACTATGATCAGAAGCTACTCTTTTTCAGCAGAGTAATTAGGGCTATTTTGCTTGATAAGGATGATCTCTTTAGTTTTCGGCTGCATGTTTTGGAAAAATACTTTGACCAGAAGCTACTCTTTTTTTTTTTCAAGGGCTTTCAATGTTAAAATGAATTGCTCTATTCATGATTACTGTCAGTTCAGGAAGGTTTGATTTTTGAATATAATGAGGAAGCAGTAGTGTTTGAAATGAAGTCCAAGAGCATGCAGGACAAAGATCAGTTCCTTGCATCTATCTTCCCTTGATTCAGACTAGTTATTGTCTGTAGTTGAACTAGCTAGGTGCATATGTCTGTGAGTATATGTTTGGCTAAATACCAAGCATATATGAATCAGTTGATGCACTGCTGAGTCTAATGCTCTTTCCGTAATATGTGTAAACCAGCTTGTTTTGTTTACATTTTTTAATGGATAAATTCTCCAAATGTTGTTGATTATATATATATATATATATATATATTGCAGCTTTATGTATGGGAGGTTTTGTTTGGCTTGTGCGTATAAGATATTTCTATATTATTAATTTTGTCTTGGGTTTAAATTTGAATTGAGAAATGCTTTAGTGACTTGATGTGGTCCGTTAGATTGTAAAACTATATGAATTTTTAATGTCATTACCCAAGCCTAGACTTTAATACAACGTGCTAGACCATGTACATCTTCATAAAATTAGACACCATCAATACTCAATGCCTTTTTATGCTCATAATGTAGACCTTCAGTTTTGCTATATATGGAGATAGGAAAACTTTATGCAAAAACAAAAACCTTTCTAATTCTTTTTAATAAATTGGAAAAACCTGATTATAATTATAGAGGTGAAGGTGTGGATACCATTAATTTGAAGGAACAGCATATAATATTGCTAATCCTTAGACTTGGCTTTCGATCCCTTCAAAAATCCAGATCTTTCTTATATTGCCTTTAATGCAAAGATTGTGAAAAAAACTAGAACTTGAAGCTGAATTTGAAGGCCATCCCCTCATTTCAAAACCCAAGGGGGATAGAGAGAGAGATATACATTCTAAAAGGAGGGAGAGAAAAGAGTTGAGAGAGGGATTTATCTAAATTGGTTTTTGGAATTAATAGGCAATGTGCTAAGGTTGAAGGTGTATGGCGGCAATGATTGGAAGTTGAAGGACGATGACTTGACTGAGTTGCGAGAACTAGGGATAGAACTTAGGTTTTTAAGAGAGGAAAAATTAGAGTGGCGTTCAAGAGGGATGTTTGGGAACACAATTGTTTTCATATGTTCTCATACTACTTTACTACTATTCACCACGAATTTATTACTATTGTAACATTGTCCCATAACACATTTATATATACTTCAAAGACTTCATAAAATATAAATCTATTTGTTCAACACAAATATATATGTTCCTCCTCAGGGACACCAAAGAAATACTTGAACATAACAAATTAAAATATCCACAAATACTCAAAAACATCCATCTCTCAAAATACCCAAAATAATAAATCTACTAAATAGGACTCTCCAACAATTTCTTATACTCATTGACACTTATTCATCTATGATCTTGCTAATACTTCCTACTCTTGATTTCCAGTTGAACCATCACAATTATCTAAAAAATATTGAGGAGATAAGTGGTGAGTTATCAATAACTCAGTAAGCAGAGAATATATAATAGTATGTAAACATGAACATTTACAAAATTTAGAATGTAGAAAAAAATATTTTTACTTTTAGAATACATAATCATAACATGTTATAAAAAATATCAGAGTAAAAGTTCATAAATATTCTTATTCAAAAGTATCATTTGACATAGCATAATTGAGTATCATTATCATCATATCAGAGCAGAGGCTATGTTTATCCCTTGTGGTAGGGTTTTGCATCTGTGGATAACCAAACAAAATATAAATCACTGGTGTGCACTCATATAGAGACCACTACTATCACCCGTGGCAGGGCCGCATACCACTATTATTACCAGTGGCATGGTCGTATACCACTGTTTTTACCTGTGGCAAATCAACTATTATTAGCCATGATAAATTCGTATACCACTATTATTATCCATGGAATGGTCGTATACCACTGTTATTACTTGTGGAAAAGCCGTATACCACTACTATTACTCGTGATAGGGAAGTATACTCCTATTATTACCCGTAATAGGATCGTATACCACTATTATTACTCGTGGTGGGGCCTTAACGAAACAGCTTAAAAATAGATCATAAGAACCAGAATAAAATCAGATATTGAATCAGCAAGTCAAGCCAAAGATTTTCACATGCCACATCATATCAAAACAGAGTACTGAACAAATTCATATCATCTTAACAATATAAAAGATAGATCTAAAGCATCATCACTTAATCCATGCAAAAAAAATCAGATCTCATATTCATTCTTTTTGAACATTTTAGAAATATAATACTAAAAATAAGTTCATGTCTACACCAGTCATGTCAAAAAATATTTTCTTCTTATACAAAGTTTCATGAGTAATTCAGAACACATGTGTAACGCCCCAGTTCTAGATGGGATCAGGGAGTTATTACCTTTCACTTAAAATATAATATTACAGTACATATATAAACTCCAATCTCTCAACTACACATAGATCTCACTGTTTTAACTCGACCACTTCAAATAATTACTAGTAGCACCACAAAATCTTAATATAAACGTCAATCTCCCAACATATCGCATCATTAAAGCACAACAAGTTTACTGAATAAAATTGCTCAATACTCATATAAAACATTCTAAGCTTAATCGACTATGCCTAACTTATCTCACCCATACTCCATATTCTTAATCCTGAGCTGAAATATTCAAAACATCTGAAAAAAGTTGTAGAGATAAATGGTGAGTTATCAACAACTCAATAAACAGGAAATATATACTAATATGTAAACATGAGCATTTTCAAAGTTCAGAATGTGGAACAAAAGATTTAACTTTTAGAATGCAGATCCAAAAACATGTTACCAAAATATTAGAGCGACAGTTTAAAATGTTCATATTCAAAAATGTCCTTTGGAATAACATGACTAAACTTCATCATCTTATCATATCATATCATATCAGAGTATTATATTAGTTTAACCGTAGGACTGTGCATTCTGCAAAAAGCCAATCAAAACATAAATCACCATGATACCAAAACGGTTGCACTCAGAACAGAGGTCACTATTATATCCCACGACAGGACCATAGGTTACTATTATATCCCGTGACAGAGCTAGAGGTCACTATTATGTCTCGTGACAGGGCCAGAGGTTACTATTGTATTCCGTAATAGGGTCAGAGGTCAGTATTATGTCCTGTGATAGGGCTAGAGGTCACTATTATGTCTCATGACAGGGCCAGAGGTCACAGTTATCACCTATGACAAGGCCATATATCAGAGCAAAACATAATTAGAATCATCGAATCATGACCAGAAATAGAATCAGATACAGAATCAGAAAGTCATGACAAAGGTTTTCAGATGCCACATCATATCAAAACAGAGTACTGAATAATTTCATATCATTTTCAAATATTCAAAACAGATTCAGAGCATCTTCACATCACATGTACAAAGTTTCATAAATCATATTCACTCTTTTTGCATAATCAGAAACAGCATGCCAAAATTTACTCATGTCTACACCAGTCATGACAAAAATATAAATTTCATGAGTAATGTAGAATAAATACTGAAGTTGTTTCAAATTTTCTTTTCACAACAAAGCATGCAAAATTTTCAAAATCAACTTCAGTTCATTTCTTTGATGCAGAGTCCAGTATAACTTTCTGCATTTCTTCACACCAATCCTAAACAAAAAATTAATCGTCACCAATAAGATTGCCACAAAACTCTCATAAATATCCGAAATTAACACATTTTTCAATACTTAAACTTGAAATGCTAGGTAACCTATTTTCCTAAAAATATAAATTTCTTGAAACCCTAAAATATCATAAATTTTCAAATACCTCAATATTCACTTAAAATCTTGAACTATTTAAACTCTAACTTATTTATTACCAGAATCTAACTATAAAAATTTTATACTATATAATATATCTATAAAACCATAAATATTTTCTATAAAACTACCTTTTTTGACTAATTTCTAAAGTACACTTAAAAATAACAAAGATTCTTTTTTTCTACAATGCGACTCATGCCCATCGATCTTAAAATCAAGTCTACTGTAATATTCATGAAAACACTTGATAGTTTTATAATTGGAAGGGCAAAATAGTAATATCCTAGACTAAACTTTCTACTACATAACTTTAGGAGTAAAACAACATGTAGTTTGTAGAAGTTTGTACGTTAGCCCCAAGGTACTCATGCGACGAAGGCTCACTGTGAGAGAAGGGGTTGCGGTGGAGCTGGAGTGGCAAGTGGCTAACATGACGTCGGATCAATGTGAGAGAGAGAGAGAGATAGTGAGAGAAATCGAATCCTAGGGAGAAGAGATAGAGAGAGGCAGAGAGGGAAGGTTCAGCGTGGGCTTACCGAGAGGAGAGTGACGACGGGGCAGTGGGGATCATTGTAGTCCGACCGTTGAGTCTTGCTTTTGGGCGTCTTCTGTTGCCGATGAAGCACATGAGGGTGGTGAACGATTGTGCAAGAATTTTTAGGAGCACATAACTTGCTCTATTTTTGTTGTAGGAAATAGAGGCTTCTTAGGTTTGTGGCTTGGCAGTGGATCAGTGTCATGTGGCTATTTATGGGTGGGTTTTGTTGTGGTTGCTGCGTCTAAGATGGTGCAAAACATGGTTGTTTGGGTATGTGCGTGGGTGGAGGCATTGGGTTGGGTGGAGGCATTGGGCTGGAGGAACTAAGCTACGGTGGTGCAATTGGGTGGCTGGTGGTGTTTGTCAGTAGGAGGAAGGAAGTGGTGATAGTGGTGGTCTTGCTAGCCATTGGGCTGTGGGGTAGAAATCAATAGAGGGAGGAGGCGTGAAGGAGCAAGCAACGTTGAGGAGCCTCACAAAAGGTTCACGGCTGCAGGAACCCTTAGGAAAATTGAGCTTGTTGTGACCAAGAGGGAGACCCACTTGGTATGTAGCCGTGCTTGTTTCCTAGACATGGAGACATCAGGAGGGACGTGCATGCTGAGGGTTGTGGTGGCCACATCATGCTTGATGGAATTTATGTAGAAGGTGTTGCGTGATCTGAGGAAAAGGACGTCATCTCTAAGGCTTGTAGAAATTTCTTTATGCATGAAAGAGATAAACGTACAGGTCTATATATATAGCTGGAAACCCTAGATTGTGGTGAGTAAAATCATCTTATGGGATAAGGTCCATAATTTATAGGAACTGAGTGCTTTAGTCATGGAACGGATTTAGATATTTTATTATTAAAATAACTCTAGAGTTGTAATATACTATAGGGACCTGATTCTATACTATTAGGGATAAATTATGGATTATTTTATTTAGCTCAAATAATGAGTTAAAACCCATGAAAGAATTTATCAGATAGGTTATATTTATTTTAATTGAACCTAGAGTTAAGGCTCCATTATTATTTTTTAACTCCAAATTCACGAGTGTTAGACTCCAAACACTTTTACCATTGTGTTTTCCTTTTCATAATAAAATTCCTAATGGATTTCCTCTGTTAACCACAACCATACACATATCTTTCCCTAGGATTTATTTTTTTAAACGTTCTCTATCACCTTTATATATAGATGTATATACGGTTTAGACCCGTTCCTTGCCAGTCTATCACTACATGCATGGCTTTATTGTAATTGTTTCCTCTGTATGAACGTTTATCACCTTTAGGGTTTTCCTTTTGGTTCTCAACCAGCTAGGTCTATAAATATGTTTAGCCCTCCTGCATGAAAATCATCGTCCACTACTGCCAACGTCAAAATACACTCACGCAAGTAGAGCACCTTTCACGAACTCATCAAACGCTCAGCCCGTCCACCAAACCATTTACCTCGACGGAACCACCACACCCTGAAAGCCACGAGCACACAACCTCCCTCCATCGTGAGCCTTTTCTTCCAATCTGCTCCTCCCTCTGTCGTGAACTACCACAGAAACCCATGCATTAACACTGCCCAGCCCCACGTAAAGTAGAAAACTAGGCCTCCTTCCATACACCACTGCCACCCACTCATACGGGAACACCACCACAAGTCGCTAGGCCCGTCCTTTGACCCCTACTCCTCTGTCGTTCAACATAGAAACACAGCCTCACTAACATCAAAGGACCTTTGTTTTTGCTCCATCAAAACAGAACAATTCTAGAGCCCACTGTAGAGCCAAGTTTCCACCTTGTCAGCTGTCACTTCTCTCCCAAAACGTCCTCACCACACGGTCGCAACTCGGCTACACTACGCACTGGACCACCATACGTAAGTCCTCTCCCTCACGCCATGTCCTCTTCCTCTCTTTCATCCCGTAATCACTCTCTAAACTCTCACTCTCTCTTGTGCCACAACACTGCCCATAGAAGCCTAGCATGCTGTCGACCACTCCTAGCCACCGAGAACCTCGGCCAGCCACCAGACCCACCGTCGCGGTTGCCTTCTTCCTCTTTCGATGAGCATCGCACCACCCTCCACTCCTGTAAACTGTTTTTTTTCCTTCCTGTAAGCTGCCTTTTTTTCCCTTTTTACGTGTTTTGTATCAGACTTTCCCAAAATGCCCTTGCCCATTTTGTTGTTTTCCCAAAAATACCCATGCCTATTTAGGATTAACATGTGATAATATTTTAGTGTTAGGAAAAATTTAGGTTTAAGAAATATAGACTATTTTAGTAGTTAGGTTTTAAATAAAGTCATAGGTTTAATTAGAAATTTATAAAAATTTGTGTGCTTATTTTATAGGTGACCAATTTCGTGTCAAAAATAGTGGAATAGCGTTGCAAGGTAAGTAGCATGATCATACCCTTACACGTACGTACGGTAAACGTCATGTATTTTATAAAAATATTTTGCATGCCCTTCATTGGAAGCCCCTTTTTACGTATCCCAATCGTGATTTTATGTGAAGATTTATCTATTAATTATTTATGAAAATCCATGATTTTATGTAAAGGTTTATGCATTAAATTCATGATTTTATGAAAGAAGTTATGCATTAAAAGATTTATGAAAGGTCATGATTTTATGTGAGAGTTATGAATGAAAATAATTTATAAAAAAATCATGCATGATTTTATGTGAAGATTTATGCATATAAATATTTATGAAAAATCATGATTTCATGTGAGGAAATATGTATCACGACATTTATGAAAAAATGGGATTTCATTTGAAATCTATGATATGATATGACAAGATATGAAAAGTATGCATGCGATTTCTTTTGAAATCTATGATATGACAAATATGCAAGTATGATTAAGATGAAGTATGAATTTTAAGATATGTAATGGCCTATGTTATGATATGAAGACGGTACATATGTTATGGGCATATTGCATTGTCAGGTCGTACATGCTGGTAGTGCACCCAATATGTCTTCCTTATGTATGGATTCTACAACCCACGGCCACGAGCGGAATCAAAATCTACTTAGATTCACTAACCCAAACTCACGAGGGTCAACAGTGGGTAACGACCTATAATAAGTGAAAGATCAGTTCATGTTCATGTTATTTACGTATGTATTTATGAGTATGCACATTTTCCAAGAAACCTTATGTTTTTTATGTTTACTGTATGATGTGTTACTTATAGAATATTTGACTCATTTTTGTATATTTTTATGTTTTTAGACCACCCCAGGTGATAACATTTATGAGGATGAGACTGTAGGACAGGACTTGACCTCGTGAGGCAAGATGTTTTTTATTTTTACTATATGATGTGTTACTTATTGAGTATTCGACTCATTTCTGTATATTTTTATGTTTTTAGACCACCCCAGGTGATGAGATTTTTGAGGATGAGACTGCAGGACAAGACTTGATCCTGTGAGGCAAGACAGAGGCCTAGACAAATTATGCTATGAGTAGTTTTATGGTTTAAGGTTTAAATAAATGATTTTGATAAGCACTTTAGACTTCCGTATTTTTTTAAATAAGTGCTTCCGCAGACTCTATTTTGGATTTTAAGTATTTATTAAAATTTGTTTTACTTATGGAAATCTTTTGTATCTGGCGCGTTGTTAAAAAGAAAAGTTTTTAGAAAGCCAGCTCAACCTGAGCTTGGTGCTGGGCCCGAGTGTTACATCCTCCACCCTTTAGAAAAATTCCGTATTCGGAATTTGCTAATACCACAAGCAAGGCCTAAAAACTTATCCACCCGAGCCATTCCATGCCTATCCCAATCCTCGATCATATTGTCGAACCTAATATTCCAAAATTCTAACCCTCTCATATGTAAGCTGGCTGCCTCCCATATTTCCTCTTGACATACATGTTTGCGCACATTGAATTGCTTACCATACACTTCAAAAGGTCCAAATCAAGTCTAAAATATAATTCCAAATTCTCCACATAATATAATAACCTCTTACAAATTGTAAAATAAACTCTCAAACCATCATATTACCAAAAACCACACTTTCGTTGCGTACTCTGACAACTTATAGTCCTAAACACATTATATCGCACTCACGTACATCTAAAAAGAATTAAACTCCACATTTAACCTGTCCATACATTTTTGAAACACCATATTTAAATTCACAAATTCTAACAACATGTTTGTAGCCTCTTAAAAATCACTGTCAAAAGTCTAAACCTGAAGTTCCTAACCAAAACTCTGTCAATCTCATCAAAATCACTTTAAAAAAATGCAGCATCTCTTAACCTCAAATTTTCAAAACTCAATCCATAAAACCTGCAGAATCTCAAACCTTAAATTTCATCAAACTCGTTATTATAGTCTGCAGAATCTCAAGCCTTATATTTCATCAAACTCCTTATTATAGTCTGCAAAATCTCAAACATGTCTCTGATACCAACTGTAACGCTCCGGTCCCAGATGGGGTTGGAGAGTTACTACCTCTCACTTAAAATGATATATTACAATACATATATAAACTTCAATCTCTCAACTACACACAGATCTCATTGTTTTAACTCGACTACCTCAAATAACAACTAGTAGCACCACAAATTCTTTATATAAACGTCAATCTCCCAAATATCCCATCATCAAAGCACAACAAGTTTACTAAATAAAACTCTTCAATACTCATATAAACCTTCTATGCTTAATTCACTATGCTTAACTCATCTCACCCATGCACCATATTCTTGATCCTTGGTTAAAATATTCAAAACATCTAAAAAATGTTGTGGAGATAAGGGGTTAGTTATCAACAACTCAGTAAGCAATGAATATATACTAGTATGTAAACATGAGTATTTACAATGTTCAGAATGCAGATTGCACTCAAAACAAAAACCACTATTATATCCCGTGGCGGGGCCAGAGGTCACTATTATATCCAATGACAGGGCCAGAGAACATGATTATGTCCCGTGATAGGGCTAGAGATCACTATTATATCCTGTGATAGGGTCAGAGGTCACTATTTTGTCCTGTGACAGGGCCAGAGGTCACAATGATCGCACGCGACAGGGCCATATCTTAGAGCAAAACAGAATTAGAATCATCGAATCATGACTAGAAACAAAATCAGATACCGAATCAAAAAGTCATGCCAAAAGTTTTCAAATGTCACATCGTATCAAAATAGAATACTGAACAATTTCATATCATTTTCACATATTCCAAACAGATTCAGAGCATCTTCAAAGCACATATACAAATTTTCATAAACCATATTCACCATTTTTGCATAGTCAGAAACAGAATGCCAAAAATTTACACATATTTACACCAGTCATGACAAAAATGCGTTCCTCTTTTATACAGATTTCATGAGTACTATAGAATAAATACTAAGGTTGTTTCAAATTTTCTTTGCCATGCTTGTTTCCTGGATGTTGGGAAGTGGGGACGTCGGGAGGAACGTGCATGTCGATGGTTGTGGTGGCCACATCGTGTTTGATGGAAATTTATGGAGAAGGTGCAGCGTGATTTGAGGAAACGGACGACATCTGTAGGGCTTGAATAAATTTGTTATGCATGAAGGAGGCAAACGTACAGGTCTATCTATATATATATATATATATATATATATATATAGCTGGAAACCCTAGATTGTGGTGAGGAAGATCATCTTATGAGATATGGTCCATAATTTATAGAAACTGAGTACTTTAGTTGCGGAATGATTTTAGGAATTTTATTATGAAGATAACTCTAGAGTTGTAATATAGTGAGTTTGAATTGAAGTCTTCCATGGGCTTAGAGTTCATAGATAGATGGGGCTATAGTACTCATTTGTTAGGATCCATAAATAAAAAATGGGTTTTAACTTAATTACCAACTCCAATAAAAAAAATCCATAATCTACCGCAGGAACTATTAGGAATATGGCCTATTCAAAATTATTCTATAAATATCAAATGGGCCTCCCAAAATATTAACCCAAATTTTTTTTATATAGAAAGCCAGCTTAGCCTAAGCTTGGTGCTGGGCCTGGGTTTTACAATATGACTGAGGTTGTTTTCACATTTCTTTTCGAAACTTAACATGCAAAGTTTTCATAAAACCAACCTGAGTCCATACATTTTATGAAAACTCTAGCATATGAATCCCGCTTACTTGGACTTTTTAACTTTTTCTTTTCACAACAGAACGAATATCAATCGTCACCTATAAAATAGACATGTAATTTATTTAAATCTTCTAATTCAACGCACTTTTTGAATGTAAGCCTGAAATACTAAAATAACCTATTTTTTCTATAAAAATCTAAAATTCTTGTAACTACAAAATATCATCACTTTCCAATTTCATCAATATCCACTTAACTTCTCCGGCTAATATATTGAACTCTAAATTATTTCTATGAGATAAAATGTATGGCAAACATATTTACTAAATTAAACTCAGCCCACGTAAAATATATCTTCACTTAATATTCACTTGACAAAACTCCAACTCGATCACCAATCTATTTAAAATCAAGCCTAGACCCGCACAAGATATTGTAGGTGTTTTGTCTCAAATACAATTGGACTAAACACCCAACCAAGACCCATTTGAAATAAAATAAAACAATCTGCCATGACTTCCAACTAAAGGGCAGAGATGTAATTAATATTAAAAAGACTTAGAATCTTTCATTGGGAGCTATACATGTGATCTTAAGGGCTTTTATGTAATTATATATAATAAGTGGGTAGAACTCAAGGGCTAGAACTTGAGGAAAAACAAGCTTAAAAGGAAGTACATCTGGAGAGGGAGGAAAGTGCAAGATTTCACTGGAAGAAAACCAAAAATCGTACGACGAAGCTAGTGCAACGATAGACCTGGTGGCCACAAAGAATTGAGTTCAAGGAAGCACAACACTAAGTGAGTGAGAGAGATAGAGAGAGAGGGAGAGAGAGCACGACTTGAGTTGAAGTGAGATTACTGAGAGAGTTGAGGGCTACACACGGGGTGCTTGGCGATAGAGACTCACTATGTAGAAGTGGCCAAACGTGGTAGCTTCCGTCGTTGGCTAAGATGTGGAGACTTGCACTTTTTGTGTGTGATGATGGGGGAGCAGGTGCTCTTTTTGGAGCAAAAACAGAGCTTGACGTGTGGGATTGGATGCATGGAGGTTGTTGGCGTGGAGGAAAAGGATGTGTGATGGTGGTTGGCTTGGCTTCGAGGTGCTAGTACAGGATTAGTGGTGTGAAGGCCTACGAGTTTGAAGGCCTCAAGTTCGTCGACACAGGGCACCTTGACGCCATCACAGTTGGGGTCGTTGGATGCTGGCATCACTGTTCATGCCAATGTCACCCAGGTCATCGACAAGTTGCAGTCTGACTGCCCTTAGTCACTAATTGCAAATGAGGTTGGTACTTTTTTCCAAAGTCTACTTTCAGTTGAAGATGGGGGTCTTTCCAAGGTTTTGAGCACTTTGAAAGAAGCGGATGAGTTTCTTTCAGAAGATGAAAATGGTATAACAGAAGGTACTGCTTCCCCACTCGTTTCAAGAGGGGAGGGATGAGTATAGGCCTATCTATTCTATACCTCCTAAGGGAGCAGTAGGGTCTAACGAAGTGGCACAAAAATGGTCTTCGGGGGGTGGCACACTTACAAGTCGATTGTGAATGCTGAGGTACAGTCATAAATGCTAAAAATGATTTGCAAAGTTGATGACGATCATTGTTAATTGAACTATATAGTTTATGTCTTGAGTTCAATTCTTTGACTTTCTTGTTACCAGGAGCTTTTTCCATATAGATTACTAGCTCCGATGATATTCTCAACCTACCTAATAGAAAAGATAGAGAGTAATTCTTATATTTGGGTGGTAAGGTATTCTCAAGTATTCTGTGGATAATAGTAAAAAAGTAATGATAAAGTACTGATAGCATATTGAATAATAGTTAAAAATAGGTGAAAAGTAATAATAAATTAATGAATAGTAGTGAGCTATTATGAGGTAAGGTATTCTCAGTACCCAAACTAATTCTTATATCTAATATTGCTACATTATTTCAATATATAATTATTTTCTTTGGTTCACATTTCAAGGAGGTTCATGCTTAACACAAAATATATTTACTTCTATGCATTACTATTTACTTATGAGAAATTAAATTTACAATCGTGCTAGATACATGAATAATGAGAGATTATTTAGGCAGAATTGATAAGTGTGATTTTTATATGACTTTTATTACTATTTTATTTATATAAATTTTCATTTTGGTACAAAAGGGAAGGCGCGACCAAGAGACGTGACAAGAAGGCGCGACTAGAACTCGCGACTAGAATTCACAACCAGAATGAGGCACAAAGACTTGGCGCCAATATATTTTACCTTCTGGGTGTGAAGACTTGGAGACAAAGTTCCGGGCTGTTCAATTGGGAGCCTAGCCTAACCGACCAACTTAAAAGACCAACCTAAACGACATCGTGGGCAACAACTAGATAAGGCGAGAGGAGTCTTTTATCCCGGTCGGAAGTCTTTGCACTCGATAGGCAAGGATAGGGCCGTGTGGTCTTTGTGACCTCCACGCCCGTTCATTTGTGACCTCCATGCCAATTATGTTCAGCGCACACGGCATCTACCCCGTGGGTCCTTTCTGAGTTCCGCAATCAATCTGCTGACCACCAAATCCTCCCAAACTCCGTAATTTAAGCCACATATCACTGAATCTTCCATTTTCGACAATCCCATTATTCTTCAGATAATTTCCTTTTATGTTAACATCTATCTTTAGAAACTATTTTCCAGATTTTTAGGCTAAATTGAAGCCGCATTTATCTTGTTTACGGATTTGAGTTTTGACATCTATTTAATCATGTCGTGTGGGATGAATCGAGGAGTTTTTTTGGGGTCGAAGTCTTAAAGTCTAATATTATTTCAAATTTGATTTTTTAACTTTCTTTCGAGGAGGTGGATCTGGAGGGCAGAGGCGAGACACACATGCTTTATCAATCGACTCCAATGAAGAACACTAGTTTTATTCTTGTTCTTTTCAATTTCATTATGAATTAATTTTATTTTCTAGAGTTTTGATGTAGCTTAGCATTGAATACACAATTTATATTCCAAGTTATTTTATTTTTAGTATTTTCATGATTGAGTGTTTATTCCTTATTCTTAAGGCGTGTAATTTTCTAGCTAACTATTGTTCGATCTATTGAATCGCAATGAGACCGAAAGGTGATTTGTGATTAGAGCTCTAGGATTGAGCACCGTTAATTGAGCGAAAGTAGAAATGCTTTACCGCGATTAGTGTATTTTCAAGAAAAATTCAAAGAACTTAATGAGTCTCCAATTAGTTAAACTCACATAGAGATATGAGGTTATTAGTTGAAGATATTTTTGGTATTGTTCGAGAGTAAGTATTGAATAATTACGGGATTTTTAATTGAAATTCTATATATAACAATGAAAACTAAATTGTGTAGGATTTGCTAGGTGAAATCAAATGCTCTAGATCTATTCTTATTACTTTTAAAATCTTAATTTTAATGCAATTTTCTCCAGTTTAATAATTCATTCTCCAAAAATTCGGTTTTCCAAATAGTAATTAATTTAGTTGATTTCAATACTCGATAGCATAATTATTCCCTGTGGGTTCGATATCCGTTTTATTCAAAACACTTTACTATTTGTTACGATTTTGTGTACTTGCAGATATTTTATGCAAACACGTTTTTGGCACCGTTGCCAGGGAATAATTATTTGTTATTGATATTAATATTAGCTAAATATTTACTACTTTGGATTTTATTTTAGTTTAAGAAAAAATATATATTTAGTTTAAATTAGATCTCAGTTTGGTTTTGTTTTCAAGAATCAAAAGTGCATACCCCGATCAAAATCATTAGAGCATACACTTTTCGATCCTGAGATTGAAAGAACCTTATGTCGGATCAATAAAAGCAGAAGAAAGAGGTCACTACATCTAAATTTAATATGGCCGACCAGGAGTACAAGGCGTTGAGAGATTATGCTATTATCACATTGGCGCCGCAAATGGCGAATCTATCACAACAAATAAGTAAGATGCACATTAATGCTATTCAAACTAATATTATTTGTGATCACTGTGCAGGAAATCTTTCTAGTGTAGATTGCCAAGTAGGGAATCCTTTTGCCCAACCAAGTTATGAATAAGCCCATTACATGTCCAATTCCCAACGTCAAAATAATCCATAATCAAACACGTTCAATCTCGGATGGAGAAATCACCCTAACTTCTCTTGGAGCAATAATCAAGGGCTGGCTAGACCACCTCAATAGTTTCCACAGCAAGAGAAGAAGCCAACACTTGAAGATATGATTATGCAGTACATGCAAAAGACTGATATGGTGATGCAAAACAACTCAACTTCAATCCGCAATCTCGAGGCGCAAATCGGTCAACTCTCAAACATGCTTACCAAGAGGACAACAGGGACTTTATCGAGCAACATTGTGATCAATCCGAAAAAACATGTCAAAGCCATAACATTAAGAAGTGGGCGGACATATGACTAATCGGTAAATACCGAGCGAGATGCAGAAGCTGCTAAAAACATGGAATCTGAGATTAAGGAAGCTGAGTCCGAGGTGAAAGAAGCAATGTGGGAGGTGACCGACCAGAAAGCTGAAATGACTAAGGAGAATAAAGGGGCTGCAAAACCCAAGAAATCCAGGGAGTTTATATCTGAAACTTATTCTCCTTCAATTTATGATCCACCAATTCCTTTTCCGCAGAGATTAAGAAAAAATATGATTGATAATCAGTTCTCTCTATAGTTGGCTACCGAGAAGAGCAATGCAATTTTACAAAAGAAGCTACCGCCTAAGGAACTAGGTCTTGGAGAAGCAAAGCCGACCACCATCTCTCTATAGTTGGCAGACAAATCCATTAAATACCCGAGAGGACTCATTGAGGACATACTTGTGAAAGTTGATAAGGTCATCTTCCCAACTGACTTCATTGTACTCGATATGGAGGAGAATGAGGAGATCCCTTTGATACTAAGCCGACCTTTCCTTGCGACGGGGAGAACTTTAATTGATGTCCAAAAAGGGAAACTCATTTTGAGAGTCGGCAAGGAACAGGTCACTTATGACATATTTAAATCTATGGAATTCCCTTCTGAGGTACATTCTTGTTTTCAAATAAGTGAATGAGACGTGGTCATGGCCAAGGAGGTTTATGGAGCTAAATTTCCAAAGCTACCACGTAAGGAACCACCCAAGCTTGAACTCAAACTACTTCCATCAAGCTTAAGGAACGAAGAGGCTGGGGAGATCTCCAATGGGTACATGGCTACATCTTCAAGGAAAATATGCAATTGGAAGACCAAAAAAAAAAAATCAGGGGAGCATCTCTTACCTTCTCTCAATCTTTACTTTATTTTTTCTTCCTTTTTCCCATTGAGGATAATGTGATATTTAAGTTTGGGGGGAAGGATATTATTTTATTTTATATAAATAATAATAATAATGATGATGATGATGATGATGATAAAAACAATATGGTTTGATGAATAAAAAGCCTATGATAAGAATATGATTGAAATTGATTATAATTTTTAGGGAAAATTCTTATTGCTTAAGTCTAGTTGTTAATTCTTTACTTGACCTTACTTAAGTTGATATTTTTCTATGTTCAATGAATGCTTCTTATAATCATTAATTTTTTTGAGTACCTAGAGAAATTTTATGTGAATTTGTATCATCTCAACCTACTCTAGAACTTACACTCGAGGCGAAATCCTAGACAGAATATTACTGGGGAAAGGATTAAGCATTCTTTGGACCGATTGAGCCTTTCAAGTTTACACATTTATTATCTTTATCCCTAGCCATCCCTTTGAGCTTTATTGAATTATATTTTGGCCTTATATTATTCTTTCTAGAAAACCTCATATTTCCTACCCTATTTGAGCTTAAACACATATTTCCTTACCTTTCAAGAGAACTAAATTTACACAAAGTCACAGGTTCACAAGAGCATGAAAGGCAAGAAAAGTAGAAGGTCTACAAGTAAAATTAATTATAGCAATATTATCAAAATCATAAGTTCGAGGGTGTGAAAAGTCAACTTGTCTACTGTGTGGCCCACAAGAAAAGGTCGACGAGAGTCATGCACAAAGGAAGTTGAAAATATATGGAAAAAAATGAAAAGAAAAGAAAATGTCCAACCTGCCAAATTGTAACACCCCGCTTTCCAAAAAGACATTTTAGAATTTTCAGAGAGCTAGTGTGCTACTACTAAACTTGAACTTAAAAACTTTTTTTTTAAACAACACGCTAGATATGAAAGTTTCCATAAATAAAATGAAATTTAATAAACACTTAAAATCTAAAATAGATTTTGCGGAAGCACTTACTTAAAAAAAAATACAAAAGTCTCATGTGCTTATCAAAATAATTTATTTAAACCTTAAACCATAAAACATATCATAACATAATTTGTCTAAGCCTCTGCCTCGCCTCCCGAGGTCAAGTCCTGTTCTGTAGTCTCATCCTCACAAATGTCATCACTAGGAGTGGTTTAAAAACATAAAAATATAAAAAAATGAGTTGAATACTCAATAAGCAACATATCATACAGTAAACATTTTAAACATAAGGTTTTCTTGAGAAACTTGTATACTCATAAATACATACGTAATTAACATGAACATGAACTTATTTTTCACTTATCATATAGGCCGTTACCCACTAATGATCCCTGTGAGTTAGGGTTAGCGAATCTAAGTAGATTCTGATTCCGCCCGTGGCCGCAGGTTGTGGAATTCATACGTAAGGAAGACATACTGGGTGCACTACCAACATGTACGACTTGGCAATGCAATATGCCCATAACATAGGTACCGTCTTCATATCATAATATAGGCCGTTACATATCTTATCATTCATACTTCATCATAATCATACTTGCATACTTGTCATATCATAGATTTCAAAAGAAATCGCATGTATATTTGTCATATCTTGTCATATCATATCATAGATTTCAAATGAAATCGTATTCTTTCATAAATTTCCGTGATATATGTTTCCTCACATAAAATCATGCATAGCTTTCATAAATTATTTTAATGCATAACCCTCACATAAAATCATGATTTTTTTATAAATAATTTTATGCATAATTATTCATGTAAAATCAGGGATTTTCATAATTTTATCACGTCTTGGGTACGTAAAAAGGGGCTTCCAATAAAGGGCATGCGTGCAAAATATTTTTACAAAAGACATGTCGTTTACCGTATATACGTGTAAGGGTATGATCATGATGCTTACCTTGCAGCGCTAATCCACTATTTTCGGCACGTAATCGATCACCTATAAAAATAAACATGTAATTTGCATAAATTTCTAATTAAACATGTGATTTTATTTAAAACCTAAACTACTAAAATAGTCTATATTTCCTAAATCTAGATTCTTGCTAACACTAAAATATTTTCACCTGTTAATCCTAATAAACATGGGTATTTTTGTAATTGTATCAATTAACACCTACTGAAACCTAAAACACAACTTATAATATGTAGAGAAAAGAGGGTATCGGTAGAGTGGGAGAGAGGCGTGTGTTTACAGGGGACGAAACTCACTGAGGGGAGGAGCTAGCTGCCTGGCATGGTGGCTCAGGCGGTTGGGAGTCAAGGCGGTGCGAATTGGTTCCTTTGGGCAGGGTAGTGTGACGCGGAGAGAGAGAGAACGGAGAGAAAGTTTACGCACCATGCGGCATGCATGGGGGCTTTGGACAGTGGCACTGGGCATCACTGGGCGGTGGAGGCTTGATCTTCGGCATCATCTATTGCTGCTGACGGTGGCATCACGGCCCAACTGTGGCAAATCATGGCTTCAAAATAGAGAAGCTCCAGTTTCTGCTTTCCACAGAAGTTGGTGATGGTGGCTATTGTGTTTGGGCTTCTTTTGAGGGTGGAGAGGAAGAGCTATGGTTGCTTCTGCATGGGATATGGAATGACCAGGTGCTACGGCGTTGTAGGACACAGTGACTGCGTGGAGGCTACGGTGGGAGTGGGTTGTGAAAGCGATGGGTGTTGTGCGTCTTGTTTCTGTGGTGTTGCTTGGACTGGGGGAAGAGACGTGGAGGAGTTTCCTGGTGGCTATTTTATGGTTGTTCACAGAGGATGTGGAAAAGTTTTGGCATGGGATCAGATGTAGTGGCTTGCGGTTTGGGTTGGCGTGGAGGGGATCAGAGTTCGACGTGGGGGAGAAGGCGTGGGTTATTGGGTTTGGTTTCGGCTTGAGGAAGAGGCTGGTTGTTCACACTGGAAATATTGGCTCGGGTTGGAAGTAATAAGCCTCTATATATAGACCAATGAAAACCCTAGAGAAGAAGAAGAAGAGACGTATGTGCATGGGAGTGGAACTAGATTTCGTGCGTGTTTGAAATTCATAGAATAAAATTCGGTAGCTACGAGTTTTATCTAGAATGCCAATAGCGTTGGGAGTCTAACACTAAGGAGTTTGGAGTCTAAAGCTAACGAGTTTGGAGTTTTAGAAAAATAATAATGGAGCCTTAACTCTAGGTTCAATAAAAAATAATCTATCCGATAAATCTTTTATGGGTTTTAACTCATTTATTGAACCTAATAAAATTATCCAACATTTATCCCTAATAATATAGGATCGGGTTGTTACACGAATAGAGGGATAAAGGGAGGGATACTTGAAAGTATAATAAAGAGAGGTATGTTCAGAGATTTACAATGATTGAGAAGAGATGTTAGATGTGTGAATGCTCTATTTGTTTGTTGGTGTTCAAACCTAAGTTCTCTTGCTTTGTTTGAATCCTACATTTTCTTTGTAGCCCTCACCCTAGCCTTACATTACAAGGTTGATAAATACGTATGTATCCCTGGTGATAGTTTATGTTCTACATTAGTGGAGAGTGATTTGAAAAGCAAGCGTATGGAGCATTTAGAGATCCATTATTTATTTAATTGTTTGCATAAAACTACCTGGGGAGCTAATAATGAAGTGAGAATGATGAGTATTCATGAATATGGGGATGAATAATGCGGTGGAATTGAGTTTTGAATTAACTTTTAGACTTCATTGATCTTGAATAATTCCTTTAAATTATAGACTTTAGACAATATTTGAGGGAATAAAATTTTATGAATCAAACCAATGCTTGTTTTAATTGTCTTTCTTTTCTTATTTGCTCAAGGATGAGCAAAACTTAAGTTTGGGGGTATTTGATAAGTGTGATATTTATATGATTTTTATTACTCTTTTATCTTTGGAAAGTGTCATTTTTCCTTCAATATATTATTGATTTTATTTTATTTCTATATATTTCTCTTTATTTTCTTGGATTTGAAGGAATGAGAAGATTTAGTACAAAATGAGAGTATTTTGGTATAAAAGAGAAGGCGCGACCAGGAGGCCGACAAGAACTCGCGACTAGAATTCACGACCAGAATTAGGCGCAAAGACTTGGCGCCAATATATTTTACCTTCTAGATGCAAAGACTTGGTACCAATATATTCTACCTTTTGGGCAAGAAAACTTGGCGACAAGGCTCCAGGCGGTTAGATTGGACAGCTAGTCTAACTGACCAACTTAAAAGACCAACCTAAACTACATAGTCGGCAACAACTAGAAAAGGCGAGAGGAGTCTCTCATCCCGGTCGGGAGTCTTTCCAATCGATAGGTGAGGATAGAGCTGTGTGGTCTTTGTGACCTCCACGCCCATTTATTTGTGACCACCATGCAAGTTATATTTAGCACACACGGCATCTACCCGATGGGTCCCTTCCGAGTTCTGCAATCAATCTGCTGACCATCAAATCCTCCCAAACTCCGTAATTTAAGTAGCATATCACTGTATATTCCATTTTAGACAATCTCGTTATTCTTCAGATAATTTCCTTTTATGTTAACATCTATTTTTAGAAACTATTTTCCAAATTTTGAGGCTAACTTAAAGCCACATTTATCTTGTCTACGGATTTGAGTTTTGACATCTATTTAATCATGTCTTGTGGGATGAATCGAGGAGAGCTTTTTGGGGTCTGTGTCTTAAAGTCTAATATTATTTCAAATTTTATTTTTTAAGTTTCTTTCGAGGAGGCGGATCTGGAGGGCAGAGGCGAGACGCACATGCTTTATCAACCGATTCCAATGAAAAACACCAGTTTTATTCTTGTTCTTTTCAATTTCATTATGAATTAATTTTATTTTCTAGAGTTTTGATGTAGCCTAGCATTGAACACAATTTATATTCCAAGTTATTTTATTTTCAATATTTCCATGATTGAGTGTTTATTCCTTATTCTTAGTACGCGCAATTTTTTAGCTAACTATTATTCGATCTATTGAATCACAACGAGGCCGAGAGGTGACTTGTGATTAGAACTCTAGGATTAAGCACCATTAGTTGAGCGAAAGTATAGATGCTTTACCTCGATTAGTGTGATTTTCAAGAAAAATCCAATGAACTTAATGAGTCTCCAATTAGTTAAACTCACATAAAGATATGAGGTTAATGTTGGAGATATTTTTGGTATTTTTTGAGAAAAAGTATTGAATAATTAAGGTATTTTTAATTGGAATTCTATAACAATGAAAACTAAATTGTGTGGGATTTGCTAGGTGAAATCAAATGCTCTAGATCTATTCTTATTATTTTTAAACTCTTAATTTTAATGTTATTTTCTTCAATTTAATAATCCATTCTTCAAAAATTTGATTTTCCAAATAGTAATTAATTTAGTTAATTTCAATATTCGATAACATAATTATTACCTGTGGGTTCGATATATGTTTTATTCAAAACACTTTAATATTTGTTATGATTCTGTGCACTTGCAGATATTTTATGTGTAACACCCCGTTCCCGAAAAGACATTTTAGAATTTTCGAGGAGCCAGTGTGCTACTACTAAACTTAAATATAAAAAGCTTTTCCTTTTTAACAACTCGCCAGATACGAGAGAATTCCATAAAATAACAAATTTCAATAAATACTGAAAATTTAAAATAAAGTCTGCGAAAGCATTTATTAAAAAAAATACAGAAGTCTTATGTGCTTATCAAAATAATTTATTTAAACCATAGAAATAATCATAGCAAAATCTGTCTAGGTCTGAGCCTTATCTCCCGGAGTCAAGTCCTGTCCTGCAGTCTCATCTTCATAAATGTCATCACCTGGGGGGGTTTAAAAACATGAAAAACAAACTAAAATGAGTCGAATACTCAATAAGCAACACATCATACAGTAAACATAGATAAACATAAGGTGTCTTGAAAAGCGTGCATATTCATAAATACATGCATAAAAATCATGAGCATGAACATTAACTTTATCTTTCACTTATCATAGGCCGTTACCCACTGTTGACCCCTGTGAGTTAGGGTTAGCGAATCTAAAAAGATTCCGATTCCGCCCGTGGCCGCGGGTTGTGGAATCCATACATAAGGAAGACAATACTGGGTGCACTACCAGCATGCACGACCTGGCAATGCAATATGCCCATAACATAGGTACCGTTTTCATATCATAACATAGGCCGTTACATAACTTATCAAATCATACTTGCATACTTGTCATTTCATAGATTTCAAACGAAATCACATACGTACTTGTCATATCGTATCATAGATTTCAAACGAAATCACCTTATTTCATAAATGTCGTGATACATGTCTCAATCGCATAAAATCATAATTTTTCATAAAATACTTTAATGCATAAATCTTTACATAAAACCATGCATTTCATAAATAATTTTATGAAATGACTCTCCCATAAAATCATGCATTTCGTAAATAATTTCATGAAATAACTCTCACATAAAATCGTGCACTTCATAAATAATCTTTCACATAAAATCATGGATTTTCATAAATATATCATGATTGGGTACGTAAAGAGGAGCTACCAAAGAAGGGCATACATGCAAAATATTTTTATAAAAGACATGCCATTTACTGTACATACGTGTAAGGGTATGATCATGCTACTTACCTCGTAGCGCTAATCCAATATTTCCGGGCGCGACTGATTTCCTATAAGATAGACACGTAGTTTACGTAAATTTCTACTTAAAGACATACCTCTTAATTAAACTAGAAATTCCAACTTAATCTATATTTTTCATTAACTTTGATCTTTCAAACTCTAAAATCACATTGACTCCATAATATTGACATCAATTCTGTATATCTAGAGTTTATATGCCGAACTTAAAAATACAACTCTATCACTATGATACAAATCTAATTAACCTCAAGTCCAATAAAAATATAAGTCTATTTAAAGATCATTAGAATTTTGTAAGAGTTGAAATCTAGCCCATAAATATAATACTGTACTACCTGAGTCCAAACAAAAAATGAAAATAAGCCCATCTCACCCCCATACGGGCCTAAGGCCCAAGGCCCATCAGAAACTATGGGTTCTTCCTAGAACCCGAAACATGGCTAACCAAAACTAAGGCAAAAATAGAGTTGAGACTGACTCTGCGATGGTCCAAAACTCACCGAGGGATGAAGAAGCTCACTGCGATGGTAGTCTGGGCGGCTGGCAGGGGGTCACGACGGCGCAACCGAAGGCTCCACTGAGTATGGTGGTGCAATGCAGTGAGAGAAAGAGAGAGAGTTTAGAGAGAGAGAATTCTGCTAAACCGAAAACAACCGAGAGAGAGTGGAGGCTAGCGACGGTCGTGGGTTTACCGGAAGGGAGTGGGCTCGACGGAGTTCGGCTGGTCGGTACTTTCTGTGCCGTGGGAGAGGTGGTTCGGCGTCTCTTACGGTGGCTACTGTGGAGAAGGTGACTGCATGCTCCGTTTCGGACGTGCAAAAACAGTGGTGCGTCTGTGGCTGCTACGGCGTGCCTTGGCGGCTGAGGGTGATCCGATGTATTCTATGGTGGTCAGTGGTGGCGTCGGCGAGTTCTGTGGCTGAGGGTGGCCGGGCTGTGGCTTACGGTCGAAGAGCTCAGTGCTCTGTTTTTGAGTGTGGAAAACAGAGCCGTCGCAAGTGGTTGCCGTGCTTGTGCAGTGGCGCACGTGAAGGCTTGGCTGCGTGACGATGGTGGAGGGCAGCGACGAGGGCTTGATGTCTGGGTTTGCGTGGGGATAACGTGAGTTTGCTGTGTGAAGAAATCGACGCAGACCAACTCGGCAAGTGAGGTTATTTCTATGGTTTACGGTGGTCGACACAGAGAAGGTCTTGGGTGCAACTGGCCAGTGTGTGGACGAACTGTGGGGAGGAGGTCTGTGAAAGGTGCTCCGTGTGCGTGAGTGTATAAATAAATACAGTGTCGTGCAAGCGGAGGAAAAGAAAGGAGCCGTGCATGCGTACGTTTGATGCGTGAGAGGAGGATTTACGGAGGAGAACTTGCGGCTTGCCATGCGTATGAATATATGTTTGAGAACCTAGAAGAAAACCCTAGAAAAAAAAAAAGAGACGTGCGAGTGCATGTGCATGTGATGTGAGTGGATTAGATTTCGCGTTTGAAATTCAAAATAGAAGAAAAAAATCCGGCAAGAGGAGTTGTATTAACAAGAGGATTAAGGGTTGGACAGAAATAATAATAATAATAATAATAATAATAATAATAATAGAGCCTTAATAAAATTATTCAAATTTTATCCCTAAAAAATATAGGGTCGGGTCGTTACATTATGCGAACACGTTTTTGGCACCATTGCCAGGGAAAAATTATTTGTTATTGATATTAATATTAGCTAAATTTTTACTACTTTGGATTTTATTTTAGTTTAAGGAAAAAAATATTTATTTAGTTTAAATTATATCTCAGTTTGGTTTTTCTTTTTAGGAATCAGAAGTGCATGCCCCAATCAAAATCATTAGAGCGTACCCTATTTGAGTGCTTATTTCTTATTCTTAATGCGTGTAATTTTCTAGCTAACTATTGTTCGATCTATTGAATCGCAATGAGACCAAGAGGTGATTTATGATTAGAGCTCTAAGATTAAGCAACATTAGTTGAGCGAAAGTAGAGATGCTTTATCATGATTAGTGTGATTTTCAAGAAAACTCCAACGAACTTAATGAGTCTTCAATTAGTTAAATTCACTTAGAGATATATGGTGATTAGTTGGAGATATTTTTGGTATTGTTCGAGAGAAAGTATTGAATAATTAAGAGATTTTTATCAACTTGGGATAATTGGAATTCTATAACAAGGAAGACTAAATTATGTAGGATTTGCTAGGCGAAATCAAAGGCTCTAGATCTATTCTTATTACTTTTAGAATCTTAATTTTAATACTATTTTCTTCAATAATCCATTCTTCAAAAATTCGGTTTTCCAAATAGTAATTAATTTAGTCAATTTCAATACTCGATAGTATAATTATTCCTTGAGGGTTCAATATCTGTTTTATTCAAAACACTTTATTACTTGTTACGATTCTGTGCACTTGCAGATATTTTATGCAAACATGTTTTTGGATTAAGGTATGTCTTACTTACTCTACATCTATTGAATCCAAAGAACTTAATGAGTCTTCAATCAGCTAAATTCACATAGAGATATATGGTTATTAATTGGAGATATTTTTGGTATTGTTCGAGAGAAAGCAATGAATAGTTAAGGGATTTTTATCATCAACTTAGGATAACTAGAATTCTATAACAAGGAAGACTAAATTGTGTGGAATTTGCTAGATAAAATCAAATTCTTTAGATCTATTCTTATTATCTTTAAAATTTTAATTTTAATGCTCTTTTCTTCAGTTTAATTTAGATAATCCATTCTTCAAATTTTGGTTTTCTAAATAGTAATTAATTTAATCAATTTCAATACTCAATAGCATAATTATTCCTTGTGAGTTTGATATCCGTTTTATTCAAAATACTTTACTACTTGTTACGATTATGTGCACTTGCAGATATTTTATACGAACAAGAATTTTGAGATCTTATGTTTTTTTTTTTTTTTTTAATTTGCTCTATTTTATTCTTTCAATTCTACCTTTGAGAAGTAGTCCCAAGGGGTTGGCCCAAGTGATAAGGCCTTGGTCTTGAAATATCACTCCCTTCAAGTTCAAGGTTCGACACCTCATGGGTGCAAATAGGGGTGTAACCGGTCCGGTCCAGTCCGGTTTTGGACAAAATCTAAGACCGAACTGGTATGTACCAGTTTTTTATTTTTCAAAACCGATTACGCACCAGTTACCCTCCTAAACCGGTACTTCCGGTCCGATTTTCTAGTTTTTTTAAACTGTAAGTTTCACAATTTGTCATTAAAAATTTGTTTATAAAAAAATAAAAAAACTGGTTTAAAAAAAAATGTTTTATACTTTTATTAATATATTAGACTATATAATAGTATTAATATTAGACTATTGGTATAATTATAAGTTATATATTAGTATTAGTTATAAACTATATATTTAATATTAGTATTAGTTATAAACTTTTAGTGATTTAGTATTAACATTTTATGTAATAATTTATAAATTATAATAAGAAATTATTTCATATATGAATATATATAATTATATATAAAAATTTCACATAAAAATTTATAATTATACATAATATATAAAACTTATATATATTAATATATATATAATATTTTGTATAAAACTTATATATACAATAATACAAATATTATTTTATATATATATTTTTTATCAACCGATCTGGTCCGGTTCGAAAAATCCTAAAACCGGAACCGGACCTAAACTGGCCGGTTTTCATTTTCTAAGAACCGGACCGATTCAAAACCGGTAAAACCGGTCAGGTCGGTCCGGTCCGAACCGATTTTCCGGTTTAAATTTACACCCCTAGGTGTAAATAATCATTTAGGGCCACACCCCCTGTTGAAAAGCCAGCGATTTAACTAGTTCCATGTAGGGAAACTTCCGAGGGTGTGGTGTACGAGACCAAAGTTTACTCTTTAGGGATAGGTCTGAAGGGTCATGCCTTGAAGAGGTTCTCCGACATCAATAGAAAATTCTACCTTGGAGAAGTTCTTAATTTCTATGCCTATATGATCACTCAACTACTATTCAATATTTTATCATTATTTTGCACCTACTTTTTACTATTATTCAATATTTTGCTATTACTTTTTCACCGCTTTCACTACTATTCATAAATCATCTGAGATCACCTCACTACCCAAATGTAGCCTAGTATCCAACTTGTGAATTCACAAAGCGTTCATCAAACTTCACTTTTCAGATGAGTTATTTTATTTTTAAGTCAGTGTTAGAACATGACATTAACATCACTTAGATGATAAGATTTTAAGATTCAAATTTTTAATTTTTAATTTTTTCAAATCAAATTATATCATGTAAGCATGGTGTGTTATCCACACTAGCTTATAAATAAAAAATTTCTTTTCAGATTTGCTTCGGTTCTAGCTACCAAATGTTTTTGCTTAGATACAATTTCAAACTAATTTATTTTTGTTATTCCTGGAACCTGTAAATTTCTTGCAGCTCGTTTGTTGTTGCAAATTTTTATTTTTTGTCTTTTTTTTAAATGTCTTTTCTTAATTCATGTACATTTTTTTTTCGACTCATTTGGTTTAATAAGTCAAGTTACTTCTTTTTTTGATCTTATATATACTTCAACTATTGACTTAATCATATTGTTTCCTAAAATCTCAGCATCGAGTACTCAGCTTATTTTGCAAGACCTAGAATAGGAATGATTTTGACCTCCAAAAGAAAGAGAAGGGTGGTTGGCAATAACAAATATAGTTCAATGGTGTAATCAAGTCAACCTCACCCTGCCAATGTTCTAAGAAGTAAATATAAGTGATGTGTTTTCACCACCTCAAATCTACTTTAATACAGGATTTGGCTTACATCCTGTTAAAAATTCACTGGATGCATACATCCCATTTAGAAAAAAAAATGGCTCACTGTGATCCTTGCAAACCCCATTGAGCTTGAGAGGGCGAAATAATGATAACATCAATATCACCAAAGATCAAGCCATGCAAGATATCCTCCTCCACAAATCATGACAGAGCATCCGAGGATGAAGCCATATCTACACAACATGATATTCAGCCCAATATCAAGCCTCGATGATACAGTTGACCCACTAATATTGTGACTGTAAATGCAAACTGCGTGATCTATAATATCAAGTATTCAATATTTCTTTAGGGTTTAACAATAGTGAATTTCTTTTTCTTGAAATTGTAACGCCCCGACCCCGACGGTTCAGAGAGTTAACTCATATAACCTGGTAATCAACTCCAACAATCCTAATGTATTTCCAAATCCAAGAATATATACTTCCAAAACTTCAAATCAAATGTAAATACTTCAAATTAATAAACCATACATACTGACATATCAAATCCTCAATCCAACAACCTAAATAAAAATATCAAATCTTCTTCAGATCCCTAATAACAAACTAAAAATAAAATAAAATAGACATAAGTCCCCATAAATCGTCTAAATCCATAGAAATCAACTTAATAAATACATAACATCCAACAACAATACTAATACCGCGATATACCCAAAATCTATTCACGGATAATCTTGTCCACAACCTCAAATACTGATCCCCAGCTGAACCATCAATGTCATCTGAAATATTTTGAAGATTAAGGGGTGAGTTATCAACAACTCAGCAAGCAAAGAGCATATACTAGCATGGAAACATGGGCATTTATAACGTTCAGTATGCAAATAAAATATTTACTGTCAGAATGCAAAAACAACATATTTACTCTTGAAATGCATAAACAAACTTGGTAAAAAAACACTAGAGCGAAATTTCCAAAGAGACAAACTTATTTCCCAAACAAGAAAAATCCATTGGTATTTCCAAACTAAAACATTATAATCATATCATCTCTTAGCATCTCATCGGGACAAATACCATGTTTAACCCCCGGGGTAGGGTTCTAAATCACCATTATACTCATGGCTGGGCCTTAACAAAAATAGAGTGGAACATCATCGGAAACAGATCACATTCATGTACAGAATCAGAACGTCATGCTAGGGTTTTCAAATAACACATCATATCAAAACAAAGTACCGAATAGCTTCAGATCATTTCATATGTTCGAAATAAACAGAATCAAAATATTTTCATTTATTCATAACAAAAATTTTTAGATTTTCATATTAACTCTTTTGCAAAATTCAGAAACAAAATACACAAAATTAGCTCATGTCTACACTAGTCATGACAAAAAATACTTTCTCTTATATAGAATTTATGCATATGCAGAATAAACATCTGAGATCGTTTTTAGATTTCATTTCAAAAACAAACATGCTTATTTTCAAAGCCAACCTCATTTCGTTTCTTTTATGCAAAACTAGTATATGAACCCCGCTTACCTGACTTCCGAGTATTATCAACACGTTGAGTCAGACTCTAGTAGTGACACCACCTAAACAAAACATATACCCAACATTTAATAAACCAATACAGTAAGCTACTATTTATTGAGTAATAAACCATAACAGTCCCTTCTTAACTCAATAACTATCATAACATTAAACCCGACCAGTACCCTCCTCAAACCATTTGCATTTAAATCCCAAAATAGCCACCTTTTATTAACACCAAACCAACCATAATTATTTCCAAAACCAACAACAGCAATTCCAAAGATTAAAACATAACACAAACCATATTTCACCTCCAACCTTCAAATAAAAAATTCAGTGCAAGCATCATATATTTTAGTCATTCAACAATTCAAGACTTGGGTACCTGCGCCACCCATAAACAAAAAAAAATACCCAATACAACTAGCTCAAAACACCCATAAATTTACACTAAACAGTCTCAGTTAATAGCCCAAAACAGTCTCACAAAGCCATCCAAACAATTATACTCCTCAACTTCAAGACTTCCATCATAATCAACCACAATTCAACAGATAAAACACCAACACAATATAAATTTACAAAGGTAACAAATTGCCAAAAGTTACTGCAGTAGTGCAAAATCTTATCCACGCCACACTCAAACAGTAACACTACTACATTTCACAACCCAACCACAATATCCAAACACTACCAAAGGCTTCGGGAGAGACTTACCTAACAGATTCATGAAAGCTTCAAACCACCTTGAACCAAAACAACCCACTGAAGTCTACGCCCCAAAAAAATTCACAACGATCTCTAGTGGAAAATAGACGATGGTCTGTGCAAGGAAGGATGAAAAGTTTGAGTGTGGGTGCACGACAAGCAAAATAGAGTGGGTTTGTGTGTGAAAACAAAACAAAGCAACCCAAATAGATGAGAGGGTCTATGCGAGTGAAACCAGAAGAAAATGAAGAAGAAAAAAAATAAAAAATAAAAAATGAAAGAGAGATGCCGGATTGAGAAAAGGAATTACCGACGGTAGTTCAAAAATAATGCAGTGGAGTCGATAAATGAAGCTCCAACACCCGGGGTTGAATGCACGGTGAAGGGATAGAGAAGTTGAGAGGAACCAATTGAAATGTCTGCAGAACGGTGAGGGTTCGTTTCTTGAGCATGATAAGAGGTAAAAACAACTGCAAGGGTTATGGGTTTGGTGCGTACGGGTTGAGCAAAATGCGGAAATGCAGTGCAGTGGGGAGGTTTCGTGGAGAAGAAAAACAGTGCAGCAGAAATGGAAAAGGAACTCACCAAACGATGCCGTTCAAGCCTCCCTTCAAATGCTGGCAAGTCGTGGGCCGAGCTTCGTGCAATCGGGCTGGCTTCAAAAGAAACTGGGCTTTGAGCCCGAGTATTACGTCCTCCCCCCTTATAAAAATTCCGTCCTCGGAATTTCACAAGTTATCAAGATCATTGACGAACAACTGTGGGTACACTTGCATATCCTCTTCCAATTCCCAAGAGGCTTCACTGATAGTGTGATTATTCCATACCACTTTAACCAAGGAATTATCCGTTTCCGTAATACTTGCTCTTTTCCCTTTATAATCCGTATCGGCTCTTCTGTATAATTTTTGGACCCAAAATTTGTCTTTCTCCCACCTCGTCCCAATACAAAGGACATCTACACCTCCTACCATAAAGTACTTCATAAGGTGCCATCTCAATGCTAGCCTGGTAACTGTTATTATAAGCAAATTCAACCAAAGGCAAGTGTTGTATCCAGGTTACCTTGAAATCCAGCATGCATGCTCTCAACATGTCTTTTAAAATTTGAATGGTCCTTTCCGACTGACCATCCGTCTGCGGGTGAAACGCAGTGCTGAAATCTAACTTAGTACCCATGGCCTCTTGTAAGCTTCGCCAAAATTTCGAAGTGAAACGAGGATCCCTATCCGACACAATGGACACGGGTACCCCATGCAACCTCACTATTTCCTGTATATACAGCTCGGCTAGTTTCTCCAACTTATAAGAAACTTTGATAGGTACAAAGTGAGTTGTCTTCATCAAACAGTCCACTATCACCCATATTGCATCTTGTCCGATCAGTGTCCGTGGTAAGCCTGTAACAAAATCCAAAGAAATATGCTCTCATTTCCATTCTGGAATCTGAAGTGGTTGCAATAACCCTGCTGGTCTTTGATGTTCTACTTTCACTTGTTGGCAAGTTAGGCACTGTGCCACAAATTCAGCAATCTTTCTCTTCATGCCCTCCCACCAAAAAGACTCTTTCAAATCTCGATACATTTTTGTACTACCTGGGTGAACTGTGTAAGGGGAGCTGTGCGCTTCTTCGAGGATAAGTCTTTTTATTTCAACATTGTCCGGTACACAAAATCTATTTCCAAACCTTAACACTCCATCTTCAGAAACACTAAACTCAGATTTATCCCCTTTTTCTACTTCTTCGATTAATCTTGCCAACTTAGAATCTTCTTTTTGGGCGAGCTTAATTCTGTCTATCAAAGCTGGTTGAACTATTAAAATGGCTATCAATGCCTGCTGGTCACCAACAACAACTTCAATAGCAGTTCTTTCCAAGTCCATTATTAAGTGGGGTTGCGTGGTAAGAGTTGCAATTGCTGGTTCCATTGGCTTCCTGCTAAGTGCATCAGCTACAATATTAACTTTGCCTGGATGGTAGTTAATGTTGTAGTCGTAATCCTTGACTAGTTCGAGCCATCTCCTCTGTCTCATATTCAGTTCCTTCTGAGTGAAGAAGTACTTCAAACTCTTGTGATCTGTGTAGATTTCGTACCTTTCACCATATAAATGATGTCTCCAGATTTTAAGCGCAAAGACAACTGCAGCTAACTCCAAATCATGTGTGGGGTAATTTTGCTGATATGTCTTCAATTGCCGAGAAGCGTATGCTATTACTTTCCCGTGCTGCATTAATACACACCCCAAACCCAATCGCGAAGCGTCACTGTAAACCACAAATCCTCCTCTCTCACTAGGGACTGTCAGAACTGGAGCTGTCACCAATCTTTTCTTCAATTCCTGAAAGCTTTCCTCACATTTTTCAGTCCATTCATACTTGTTGTTCTTCCTAGTAAGGGCAGTAAGAGGAACCGCTATTTTTGAGAAATTGTCTATAAATCGACGGAAATAACCAGCCAAACCCAAGAAACTCCTAACTTCATGCACATTGGTTGGTTGGGTCCAGTTAACTATTGCTTCAATTTTCTCGGGGTCTACTAAAATACCATCCCCTGAGACTACATGTCCCAAAAATGCAATAGACTCAAGCCAAAACTTACACTTATTCAACTTAGCAAATAATTTCTTACCCCTGAGTGTCCCCAGAACTTGTCTCAGATGGTCTTCATGTTCAGCTTTGCTCTTGGAGTATATTAATATATCGTCAACAAACACCACTACAAATTTATCCAAGAATTCTTGAAATACTTGATTCATCAAGTCCATAAATACTCCTGGGGCGTTGGTTAGGCCAAAATGCATGACCAAGAATTCATAGTGGTCGTACCTGGTCCTGAAAGCTGTCTTAGGCACATCATCTGCCTTGATCTTCAATTGATGATAACTCGATCTGAGATCAATCTTGGAGAATACCTGGGCACCTTGCAACTGATCAAATAAATTATCGATGCGGGGCAGCGGATATTTATTCTTTATGGTCACCTGATTCAGTTCCCTGTAGTTTATACACATCCTCATTGTCCCATCCTTCTTCTTCACAAACAAAACTGGAGCTCCCCAAGGTGACACACTGGGTCTGATGAAACCTTTGTCTAATAAGTCTTGCAACTATTCTTTGAGCTCGGCTAACTCTGATGGCGCCATTCGATAAGGGGCTTTGGAAAGAGGTGTCGTGCCTGGGGCTAATTCAATAGCAAACTCTACCTCCCGCTCAGGTGGTAAACCTGACAAATCTTCAGGAAAAACTTCCGAATATTCTCTCACAATAGGAATCTCTTCTAGTTTCAATTCTTCCTTTGGTTCATCTACCACGAAAGCCAAGTACCCCTTACATCCATCACATAATAACTTGTCAACTTGAAAAGCAGAAATAACTGATGGACGGGTACTCACTCTGGAACCCAAAAACCGAAGTTCCTCTTCTTCCGAAAACTTGAACACCACTTCCCTTTTAAAACAATCAATACTAGCATAACTGGAAGCTAACCAATCCATTCCCAAAATCACATCAAACCCAATTATAGGAAAGACTATCAGGTTAGCTGGCATTTCCTTCCCGCTAATAGTTATTGGGCACTTAAGTATTATCTTTTTGCAATTCACTATGTCACCTGCTGGGGTTGAGACCCTCAAATTGCAATCCATCTCATCAGCATCAACGGGGCACAACTTAACATAATCCATTGAAATAAACGAGTGGGTAGCCCCCGAGTCAAATAAAACAGTAGCCTTATTGAGAAACAAGGGAATAGTTCCTGGGTTTGCATTATATAATCCATAGAGATAATAAGATAAGTAATACTTAGTTCTTAACATAAAAAACTAAAAAGGACTGTGATGACATCATCCTTGTCCTCAGCTTCTCTCGGTGTCAAAGCAAACACCCGTGCCGGTGCAGTCCTCTGCTAGTTGTTGTTTTGATTATTCGGCCTAAAGTTTTAAGGTGGGTTGGGCCTTCTATAGTTCTCCGCAATGAATGGACATTCTCTAATGAAGTCCCCATCCTTACCGCATTTGAAACATGTTCCCACTTCCTTTTTGCACTCCCTAGCGTGTTTGCGGTTACAGAATTTACAGAGGTTAGATGTATGATTTCCCTGTATCTGTCTCTGACTTGAACTGCTTCCCTCATTTCTCTTCTTCCATGACCCTTGATCTAAATTAGAGAATCCTTGTGGCGCAGCTCTCTTCCTCTGTTCTTGCAATTCAGCACCCCTCTTGAGATTCTACTTGGCTAACATCGCCTTGTGCACCAATTTTGAAAAATTCAGAATCTGTAGGACCATCACTCATTCATAAATCATATAGTTCAAACCTTCCTCGAACTTCCTGGTTGTTTTCTCTTCATTAGGAATCAAATATGCGGCAAAGCACAATAATTCTGCAAACCTTGCAGCATACTGGTGCACAGTCATGGTCCCTTGTACCAAGTTGGTGAACTCTCGAGCTCTAGCTTCCCTATCAGCCTTAGGGAAAAATCGATCAAAGAAATTCTGCCTGAATTGAGCCCAAACAATCACTCCAGTCCCCTCAGCTTCCCTGATGACTTTTTCAGAATTCCACCATCTTTTCGCTTCTCCAGTTAGTTCAAAAGCTGCGAACCGAACCTTTTGCTGATCGGTACACTCGAAAACACTGAATATTTCTTCAATGTCTTGTATCCAATCTTCCGCTACCTTCGTATCGCCTCTTTCATCAAAGATGGGAGGATGCGTTCGATTAAATTGTTCAAACGTGCCACCCCCATCGTTGTCGTTTTCGTTCAAATCTTCAAGGGTTCGAACTCAACGACGAGCCGCCATCCTGAAAGCTCAAACTTGGTGAAACGTTCTAAAATAATAAAAGCAAAAATACTGGTAAATAAAATAAATCAATAAGATAAATAAAATATGCGTATAAATACAAATACATATATATATATATATATATATATTATATATATATATCAGATAACTATGTAAGTCTGACATCACTTAATACACACGTACATCACTAGAATCTAAAACCTCAAAGTTCTGAATTCAATTCCTAACATCAGCCAAATCTAAAACCTCAAATCCCATCAAAATCAATCATAAGGTTCTTAGAACTCAAACTTAAATATCCACATGACCATCCTTATAGTCCTCCAGTTCCTATATTGAAATTTTCACATCTTATGAATCCACAGATATCTAAACCTCCAAGGTCTACAATATGCAGAATTCAAACTTGGTTCTGATACCAATTGTAACGCCCCAACCCCGACGGTTCAGAGAGTTAACTCATATAACCTGATAATCAACTCCAACAATCCTAATGTATTTCCAAATCCAAGAATATATATTTTAAAAACTTCAAATCAAATGTAAATACTACAAATTAATAAACAATACATACTCACATACCAAATCCTCAATCCAACAACCCAAATAAAAATATCAAATCTTCTTCAGATCCAAATAACAAACTAAAAATAAAATAAAATAGACATAAGTCCCCATAAATCGTCTAAATCCATAGAAATCAACTTAATAATACATAACATCCAACAACAATACTAATACCGCGATATACCCAAAATCTATTCACGAATAATCTTGTCCACAGTCTCAAATACTGATCCCCAGCTAAACCATCAATGTCAGCTGAAATATTATGAAGATTAAGGGGTGAGTTATCAACAACTCAGCAAGTAAAGAGTATATACTAGCATGTAAACATGAGCATTTATAACGTTTAGTATGCAAATAAAATATTTACTGTCAGAATGCAAAAACAACATATTTACTCTTGAAATGCATAAACAAACTTGGTACAAAAACACTATAGCGAAATTTCCAAAGAGACAAACTTATTTCCCAAACAAGAAAAATCCATTGGCATTTCCAAACTGAAACATTATAATCATATGATCTTTTAGCATCTCATCGGGACAAATAACATGTTTAACTCCCGTGGTAGGGTTATAAACCAGCATTATACCCGTGGTTGGGCCTTAACAGAAACAAAGCGGAACATCATCGGAAACAGATCACATTCATATACAGAATCAGAACTTCATGCCAAGGTTTTCAGATAACACATCATATCAAAACAAAGTAAGGAATAGCTTCAGATCATTTCATATGTTCAAAATAAACAGAATCAAAATATTTTCATTTATTCATAACAAAAACTTTTAGATTTTCATATTCGCTCTTTTACATAGTTAAAAAAAAACACAAAATTAGCTCATGTCTACACTAGTCATAATAGAAAATACTTTCTCTTATATAGAATTTATGCATATGTAGAATAAACATCTGAGGTCGTTTTCAGATTTCATTTCGAAAACAAACATGCTTATTTTCAAAGCCAACCCCATTTCGTTTCTTTTATGCAAAACTAGTATATGAACCCCGCTTACCTGACTTCCAAGTATTATCAACACGTTGAGTCGGAACTCTAGTAGTGACACCACCTAAACAAAACATATACCTAACATTTAATAAACCAATACAGTAAGCTACTATTTATTGAGTAATAAACCATAACAGTCCCTTCTTAACTCAATAACTATCATAACATTAAACCCGACCAGTACCCTCCTCAAACCATTTGCATTTAAACCCCAAAACAGCCACCTTTTATTAACACCAAACCAATCATAATTATTTCCAAAACCAACAATAGCAACTCCAAAGATTAAAACATAACACAAACCATACTTCACCTCCAACCTTCAAATAAAAAATTAAGCGCAATCATCATATATTTTAGTCATTCAACAATTCAAGACTTGGGTACCTGCGCCACTTATAAACAAAAAAAATACCCATAAATTTACACTAAACAGTCTCAATTAATAGCCCAAAACTGTCTCACAAAGCCATCCAAACAATTATACTCCTCAACTTCAAGACTTCCATCATAATCAACCACAATTCAACAGATAAAACACCAACACAATATAAATTTTCAAAGGTAATAAATTGCCAAAAGTTACTGCACTAGTGCAAAATCTTATCCATGCCACACTCAAATCAGTAACACTACTACATTTCACAACCTAACCACAATATTCAAACACTACCAAAGGCTTCGGGAGGGACTTACCTAACAGAGTCACGAAAGCTTCAAACCACCTCGAACCAAAACAACCCACTGAAGTCTACGCCCCAAAAAAATTCACAGCAATCTCTAGTGGAAAATAGACGATGGTCTGCGCAAGGAAGGATGAAAAGTCTGAGTGTGCGTGCACGGCAAGAAAAACAAAGTGGGTTTGTGTGTGAAAACAAAACAAAGCAACCCAAATAGATGAGAGGGTCTGTGCGAGTGAAACCAGAAGAAAAGGAAGAAGAAAAAAAAATAAAAGATAAAAAATGAAAGAGAGATGCCGGATTGAGAGAAGGAATTACCAACGGTAGTTCAAAAATAATGCAGTGGAGTCGATAGATGAAGCTCCAACACCCAGGGTTGAACGCACGGTGAAGGGATAGAGGAGTTGAGAGGAACCGATTGAAAATATCTACAGAACGGTGAGGGTTTGTTTCTTGAGCATGATAAGAGGTAAAAACAACTGCAAGGGTTATGGGTTTGGTGCTTACGGGTTGAGCAAAATGCGGAAATGCAGTGCAGTGGGGAGGTTTCGTGGAGAAGAAAAACAGTGCAGCAGAAATGGGAAATGAACTCACCAAACGAAGCCGTTCAAGCCTCCCTTCAAATGCTGGCAAGTCGTGGGCCGGGCTTCGTTCAATCGGGCTGGCTTCAAAAGAAACTGGGCTTAGAGCCCGAGTATTACAGAAATAGTAGATTTGTTGATTTCATATAATAAAAATGTTGCTGAAATGACAGCTAAAGCTCCAAATATTGCCTTACACACCAGCAAAGATATAAGAATAATTTTTTCAATTAAAATGAAGAAGGCAATTCGTGAAGAAATTGGTGATACATGATCATTTTGTATAATTGCTGATGAAGCTTGTGATAAGTCAATGAGGGAGCAAATATCTATAGTTTTAAGATCTGTCAACAAAGATGGCTTTGTGCGAGAATAATGGTTTTTTGGCCTTGTGCTTGTATTACTTGATACTGCTGCTTTAGTCCTAAAAATGAGATATATGATGTATTATATATCTTGTCTTAATTAAGGCTTTCAGAACATTCGACGACGGGGACACGATGGTGCAAGCTGTAACATGCATATGTGAGGTGGGTGGAATGGGTTGCAAGTTTTCATATTATAGAAAATTCTATGTGCAGTTACTATTACGTATTATTTGCGCATTATACTAATATGATTCCCTGTGTTACTTTTTTTTATATAAAATAATTATTTTGACTAATCAAGTTAGTGGAGTGCGCAAATAGTACGCAAAAATAATTATATCTTACAGAACTTTTAAAAGATTGTTAGTGTATAATTACTCACTATTATTTCACTTCTTTATTATTTTTTGTCTGAGAATTGTCTCATTTGTTTTCAGAGATGAGTTGAGATTAAAGTTAAAAAATTGAATAAAATATTATTAGAATATATTTTTTAATATTATTTGTCTTTCTTGTCTGCTATAAATTTTGAATTTTTGTTTGTTAACTCTTTTTATAAGTCCTAGCTAATAATTTGATTCAATTTTTTCAAAGTTATATATATTATTTTGTTTTTAGAGTGTTAGAGTTTTTTCAAACGATTGAGCGAATTGGTCGTCCTTAGGTCTTGATCCACCGATGGATTTCTATTCGTTGGAAAGTGGAAATTTAAGGCGCGACGACGAAAGGAATCAAGGACTTCTGTAGTTTGTACCGAGTGGTCGAATAGCGTTCCAAAGTTCGTTCAAAAGCAGTCACAACACTTTTTTGCTCTCTAATTGTCAATAGATAATAAAAAAGTTTTTTGCGCTTTCTCTCTCTATCTCTCAATCGTTTAAAATACAACTCATTTTATATTAATTTATTATTATTTATATATAATTTATTATTATTTTAATATTATTTATAAGAGTCTATAACCCGCGCAATGCGCATATTGTTGCATATATTGTATATGAGAGAGATTTAGGAAGGGAGAGATTTATAATAGAAAAATTTGAAACGGTTTATAAAGCGGTTTATTTGATGAAATAATATAAAGGTTGAAATAGTATTTTTGGATGAAAATTTGAATCAGTTTATATCTTTATATGTAAGAAAAAAAATGAAATTTAAAAGTTACAACCCTTCATAATGAAACATTACTTTTAAAAATATTATTATACATAACTATTTAAGTTTAATGGGTAAACTACCTACTTTATAGTTAGAATGTCACATCGGAATCATATGACTCCGCTTAAAATATAAAACAATATAAATATTAAATTAGTACTTTTAGGTAAAGTCTTGAATCGGTTTATATATTTATATGTAAGAAATGAAATGAAAGTTAAAAGTTACAATAGTTCATAATGAAACATTACTTTTAATAAGTTTACTGATTTATAAATATAACACTTGAAATTTAATGGATAGAATACCTACTTTTATGGGTAGAATGTCACGTCGAAATTATATGATTCCGTTTTTATATATAATAATAAATTAGATGATTTGAGATACTCTTAAAGTTAGTTTGGATAGTGAGATAATCTCAGAAATTTTGTGAATAATGAAAAATATTAAACAGTAGTAAAAAATAGGTAAAAAAAAATGATAAAATAATAAATAATCCACTACCCAAACAGTGCCACTCTGTTTGAATACAGAAAAAATTTTATCTCATCTCGTTTTATCATTATAATTTTCTTAAATTTTCATATAAAATATAATAAAAAATTTAATTTTTAAAATTTTAAAATAATAATAATATTTAAAAAAATATTTTATTTAACTTTTAATTTTTATATAAAAATATTCAAACTTAATATCCAAAGATTCCAAACCAACTTGGTGGTCAGCTAGCCTCAAATGTCCATATAATAAATAATTTTTCGTACGATTCCAAGACTTGTGTTTGTGCTTTCTCTCCTCTCTTTTTCACTTTTTCTTTTTGATTCTGTCGGTAGCATCTGCCACACCATCGTTTATCTTGTTTGGGAAGTTAAACCATCTTCGTTAAGGTTCCTGCTTGACACTATCTCCGACTACTTTCAGCACTACTCTCTGGCTATAATCTAATTAGATCTGGTGGCAATTGTGTCGTGCTTGTGTTTTGGAAAGGAATGGAAAAGATGGCGAGAGAACACATAGAAGAGATACGTAGAAAAAAGTTTTCAATCGGAGGAGAACCGAACCCATTGACGGATGATCTTCATCAGGCCGTCAAAAACCTGTCTGCTGAACTTTACGCTAAGGATGTCCACTTTCTCATGGAACTCATTCAGGTTACTCACTACTCATCTTCTTACGTGCGTGTATCGGTTCTTGATCATGATCTATATGTTAGTACTTGACTTAGAAAGTCACCTTTGTTGACTTCCAATAAAAATGATCAGATTTTGAGATTTCATTTTGAGAGATTCAAATCATGTTATATAATTAACAAATAATTTTTATAAGTTTTAAATATACAAATTTCATGTAATTTTAAAAGTATATAAAAAACTATTCTTTATTAGTGTAATTTACTTTTTTACAAAAAATATGTACCAAATTTATTTAAGACTTGTATCTAATATTATTATTATTATTATTATTATTATTATTTTAAATCATTGTGTGTGTGTGTCAGAATGCGGAAGATAACGAATACATGGAGGGGGTGGATCCATCGCTTGAGCTCCTGATAACCTCGGAGGACATTACGGGCAGGGGAGCTCCAGCAACATTACTTATTTTCAACAACGAGAAAGGTTTCTCTTCTAAAAACATAGACTCCATTTGCAGTGTTGGTCGATCCACCAAGAAAGGCAACAGGAAACGCGGTTATATTGGAGAGAAAGGTACCTACGCACCTACTACGGTCTCGTTTATTTTCACAACTCTTATCATCTCATTTAATTTAATCATTAGAATTTTTTTAAATTTTCATATAAAATAAAATAAATAATTCAATTTTTTTTAAATCTCAAAACAAAAAAATAATATTAGAAAAATATATCATAATAATATTTTATTCAATTTTCAACTTTAATCTCAACTCTTTTCATTTCATCTCATCTATGAAAACAAACGAGACTTACGTCTACTTTAATTTTCACACTCCAATATTTAATACTCTACTTTATATGATTGATCGATATTATTGTTGTGCAAAACACACACACTAACAATGGTAAACTAAAGTAAAAGCAAGCATGATGAAGCACACGACATACAATATACATGATTCGGCAAATTGCCTACGTCTACAGAGTTACAGAAATCTTATTAACCATAAGATATTACAATTACTCAATCTCAACTCACACTCTCTAATACTTTTTGCTTTCAATATGCACTCACTTGATAATTATTCTCTCTAAAAACTACACTGAAAGTCGTACAAAAAATATAACATATTTATAGTAAACGACGCTAAAAACTCTAATCTGGCAAAACTCACGTTCTTTGCTCGAGCAGCGTGTCGAGCACGCCTCGAGCGAACAACCAATAAATATTGGCTCGAGCGGGATGTCGAGCGTGGCTATAACAAACACTAGGGTTTGTGTCTCACTCGAGCCCACGGTCGAGTGCACATCGAGCGAACTCACGGGTTGAGCTTCGTTTGAGCCCACTGTCAAGCACATGTCAAGTGAACTCACTATTTCTCGATTTTCTGCTCATAGACCAGTCTCCACATGCAACCCAACAATCTCCCACTGGGAGATTGGGTCTCCACATGCCAACCAATGTTTTCAATCAAACTCTATCATCTTTGTAGCTCACAACTCCTGTCTTCAAGCTAGAAGACGCACTGAAGTCAAGCCCGATTTAGTTTTCCACATACATCGCCCTTAGTCAGCACATCCACTGGGTGACTCACAACTCCCACTGCACTAGGAGTATCCAGTCTCAAACCAATCTTGACAACCTCAACCAACTTGCCCAGGCTTACATGAGGAACGACAAAGCTGACTTCCTTTGACTTCCTCATATGTTTCGCGCGATCAAACCTGCCTTTTTGCACTCTTGTATTTCCTTGCACATTATTGGACCCTGGTTTTAAATACAATGAGTTAGATCTCTTACCATGCACCAAAACCAGTGCACCCTTAGTGATCTTCCAAACTCCTCCAGAGAACACTACTGCATTACCGCTATCATTAAGTTGTTCCATAGAAATCAGGTTTTTCTTTAGATCTAGAACGTGTTTGACTTGCTGTAAAGTCAACATGCCCTTGTTTGGAAGTGTGTGTGCACATCACTCACTCCCACTACATCTAGTGCCTCTCCATCAGCCGCATACATCTTCCCAAAATCACCAGCAACATAATTCTGCATGATTTCTCGATGTGAGGTGCTATGGAATGAAACCCCTGAATTCAACACCCAATCATCAGTCGGACTGTGCATTGTAAGACGTAAGACATCATGAATTTCTTCTGTCACTACATTCACTGCATCATTCTCAACACTTTCTTTATTCCTGTAGTTTTTCTTAATGTGGCTAACTTGCCACAACTCTAGCACGTGATCTATTGCCCAGATCTCGTCTTGCTCTTCCCCATGCTCTTAGAGCTTGACTTGTCATGCCCTCATGTCCTTTGCCCCGATTGTCAACATTTAGGGCCGATCCTGAACCCAAGAACTCACCTGAGTCTCTTCTACGTACCTCTTCAGCAAAGACCATGTCAGGTACGTCATCGTAGTTCAGTTTCATTTTGCCGGTTGAACTACTCATAGCCATCCTCATGACCTCCCAACTATTTGGCAGCGATGCTAGAAGAATCAATGCTCTAATCTCATCATCAAACTCAATCTCTACAAAAGACAATTGATTTGTGATTGTATTGAATTCATTCAAGTGTTAGGCTAGAGACATACCTTCTAACATCTTCAGATTGAACAATTTTTTCATCAAATGCACTTTGTTATTCACCGACAGCTTTTCATACATACCAAAGAAAGTCGCCATGAAATCCATCGTGGTTCTCTCCTTACTAACATTGTGTGCCACTATTCTGGATAAGGTTAGCCGAACAATCCCCAAAACCTGTCAATCTAACATGGTCCACTCATTATCATCCATGCTCTCCGGATTCTTTCCCAACAACGGAAGATGGAGCCTCTTCCTATAGAGATAGTCCTTGATCTGCATCTTCCAGTACCCAAAATTAGTGTCAACGAACTTCTCGATCCTGGGTGCTTTTATTTTATCTCCAACCATCGTTCTCCTTTAGATCTGACATTGGCTCTTGATACCAGTTGTTGTGTAAAACACACATACACCAACAATGGTAAACTAAAGTAAAAGTAAGTATGATGAAGCACATGACACACAATATTCGTGGTTCTCTTTAAAAAAAATGCTGAAAGCCGTACAAAACAAGTCAAATATAACATATTTATAGTAAACGGCACTGGAAACCCTAATCTGGCAAAACTTATGTTCTTGTTTTAAGTGGCGTGTCGAGCACGCCTCGAGCAAACAGCCAATGAACATTGGCTCAAGCAGAATGTCAAGCGTGGTTTGAGCGAACACTAGGGTTTGTGTCTCGCTCGAGTGCATCTCGAGTGATCTCACGGGTGGAGCTTCGCTCGAGTCCACTGTCGAGAGCATGTCGAACGAACTCATTGTTCCTCGATTTTCTGCTTACAAACCAGTCTCCATATGCAAGCCAAGATATTATTGCATGAATGCAGTACTCTCACGTACTACGTTTTTGAAAAATGTATGCTAGAACGAGCATGCTGTGTAAAGATCACCGATGATCATGGAGTTACAATCTTATGAACGTAAGGAAATTAGAAATAAATGTAATGGAAATTATATTTGCATAAATAAATTTTAAGCAACTAATTAATTTGGTCCTAACAAAGTTAGCAAAAATAAGTACTAAATTTCACACAAAAGCATAAACTTTTACAAATTGTTTTTTAACTGATCATAAATGCTTACATGAAAGTTAATATGTTTGGGAAGTAAGTAGTAACATCTCCTTGAAAGCTGTCACATGAAAGATGATTACAATAGTTGCTTGAGATTAGCTTATTAATTCCTTTGAAAAGTGTTCAAAGTGTAACTTCTAGAAATTACAAGCTTATTCCTTAACAGTTCTCTCTCTCTCTCTCTCTCTCTCTCTCTCTCTCTCTCTCTCCCTCTCTCTCTCTCTCAATGCTCAAGAAATTACTTGATATGTGCCATCATATATAAGATATAAAGCTCGATTACTATGAATTAATTATGAGTTATATTCTTCATATACTGTAATGCATCATGTCTTTTCTTTTTTGGTTGATCTATGAGAATGGGAAGGATATGCATGTTCTTTTCTCTCTAATTAAATTACCATATGGTTAAAAATGCAGGAATTGGATTCAAAAGTGTATTTCTCATTACTGCTCAGCCCTACATATTCAGCAATGGGTATCAGATACGATTCAACGAAGAGCCTTGCCCACATTGCAACCTTGGGTACATAGTTCCAGAATGGGTGGAGCATAACCCAAGACTTTCTGATATACAAGAAATATATGGTTCCAAAAAATCTCTTCCTACAACAACAATTGTCTTACCTTTGAAGCTTGATAAGGTCAAACCTGTGAAGCATCAACTCTCAAGCGTTCATCCTGAAGTTCTTTTATTCCTGACAAAGTTGAAGCGGCTCTCAGTCAGGGAACATAATAAGAATCCTAAGCTCAATACCGTTAGTGCAATTGCTATTACTAGCGAGACTAACTTTGTGATGAGGAAGAACATTGATGCTGAGTCCTCCACACTCCATCTCTCTGCTAAGAGAAAGAATAATTGTTCTGATGCTGAATGTAGCTACTATATGTGGAAGCAAAAGTTTCCTGTAAGATATGAAAACAGAGTGGAAAGAAAAATGGAAGTAGAAGAGTTAGTGATCACGTTGGCTTTTCCCTTTGGAGAGCGTCTCAACAGAGGGACTAGTTCACCTGGGATCTATGCATTTCTTCCCACAGAAATGGTTACTAACTTTCCCTTTATAATTCAGGCAGATTTTCTTCTTGCATCATCGAGGGAAACAATTCTCTTGGACAGTAAGTGGAACCAAGGGATTCTTGACTGTGTTTCCTCCGCTTTTATTGATGCTTTTGTCTCCCTAGTTTGAACTTCTGATCAGAATGCTCCACAATCAAGTTTGGCTCCCATATTCAAGTTCATTCCTGTCAACAACTCTTCTTATGAACAGTTGAACAAAGTGAGGAATTCAATTGAGGAAAAGCTTGTTAAAGAAAATATTGTCCCGAGTGAGTCACACACGCAACAGAAGTTCTTTCATAAACCATGCGAAGTCGGTAGGCTTATGCCTGATTTTTGGAACATTTTGGAAAAGGCAGGGAAGCAAGGGGTGAACTTGTTTAATCTCTCATCCCATGGAAAGTATATACTGTGTTCTTCATTTGATAAAGGGGAGTATGATCAAATATTGAGTTTCTTAGGAGTAGAACCAGTCAACAATGAATGGTATGCCAAGTGCATCCAAAGTTCTAACCTTGTTGCAGGAGTCGCTGAGGACGTGTATTTGGAGATTTTACTATTTGTTGCCGAGAATTGGAAGTCAAAATTTGACAGCACCAAGATGAAAAATATACCACTCATAAAATATTTGGGTGTTGATAGGGATGTATCTTTGTGCAGCATAGATGAATGCAGAAACTCTTATAAGGTGGTGTCCACATCCAGCTATTATAATCATTCTTCATGGCTAATTAATTGGAACTGGAAATTCCATTGTGTTGGGAGTCGTTTTTTTATGCCACAAAGCACACAAGCAGCTATTCTATTCTTTCCGAAGAATATGACTTTACAACAATGGCTTCAAGAACATGTCAAGGTTGGTGCTGTGGATGTATATCACTATGCAATTCACCTTAATGACTGTATCAATAATGACCGTAAGCACGCCATTGCCTTTGTTCACTTCTTATATCACTCTTTCTCAAAGAGTTATCTGTCAAAAGTTCAAGTAGATGATTTATGTGGTATTATGCCCCTCGTAAATAACTATGGGAATCTAATCAGGCAGAGGAAAGGGGTTCTAGTCCCTGCCAACCGAAGCAAATGGGCGGGTTTGATTGGTTCAAATCCATGGAGAGGTGAAAGTTATGTTGAGTTAGGAGAAGAATACTTGTGCCCAGGTTCTTTTGCAGGTAAATCTTGTTCTGGAGAACAGCTCTTGGAGTTCCTTAAAACTCATGTTGCTGCTTCTGATATCCCTCATATAGCTCCTCCCAATGTTGCAATTCCTGCTGTTTCTGCACCTCTCACCAAACAAAATGCATTCTTGCTTTTGGATTGGATTCAAAACCTGAAATGTAGAACTCAAATTCCAAATAAATTCTTGGCGAGCATAAAGGAAGGTAGCTGGCTGAAGATTACTACCAATGGCTGCTCGGGTTACAGGCCGCCATCTCGGTCATTCATGCTTCCTTCTTCACTAGGAAACATTTTGCAGAACGGATTAGTGCTTGCTGATATTCCATTGATTGATCAAAGTTTCTATGGTGATCAAATAAATAAATATAAGGAGGAGCTAAAGACAATGGGCGTCATGTTTGAGTATGGAGAAGTATGTGAATTTATTGGGAAGCATCTCATATCTCTTGCTAATTCCTCCACTTTAACTAAGAGCCAGGTGTTCTCTATTTTGAATTTCATCAGGTTTTTGAGGGCCAATTATCTTGCACCAGAAAAATTCATCAGTACTATCATAGAAAGAAGATGGTTGAGGACAACCAGAGGTGACATGTCTCCAGTTGGATCTGTTTTGTTTGATAGTGAATGGAAAGTTGCATCTCAAATCAGTAACCTCCCTTTCATCGATACAGGTTACTTTGGGGATGAAATCCTTTCTTTTAAAGAGGAACTCAGGTCCCTTGGTGTGTTAATTGGCTTTAGTGGAAGTTACAAGCTTGTTGTAGACAACTTAAAATCACCTTCATCCTTGTTTTCTCTGACAGCAGAGGCTGTTATATTCATACTGGAATGTATGCGTTGTTCAGGAGAATCCAACAAACTCATCAGGACATTGAGTGGTGTGAAATGCTTCAAGACAAATATTGGTTACAAGTCTCCAGGAGAATGCTTCTTGTTTGAATCTCGGTGGGCTTGCATTCTACACGTTTTCAACAGTTTCCCACCCATTGATCATGATTTCTATGGAGGCAGCATCTTCTCGTACAGAAATGAGTTGCAGCAACAAGGCGTAAAGGTGGATTTTGAGGAGGCAGCCAAAGTACTTGCCCAGAGTTTCAAGCAGCAAGCGACTTCCATGACAAAAGAAAATGTTTTGTCCTTTTTTTCATGTTATAGACTGCTAAAGGATACTCCATATAAGTTTCCTCCAGATCTTAGGAAATACGTCCGTGAAGTGAAGTGGCTGCGAACTAGGCTTGGTGATCTTAGATCTCCAAGCAATTGCATTCTCTATGGTCCAGATTGGCAATCAATTGCACCAATTACTCTGCTCCCTTTCATAGACGATAGTGACAATTATTATGGCAATGACATTCACGAATACAAGAATGAGCTGAAAAGTATAGGGGTTGTCACTGAATTCAAAGATGGTGTAAAGTTTATTGCTGATGGTCTTTTTTTCCCCCAGGACCCTTCCATCATAACTCCTGCAAATGTGGTTGCCATGCTGGAATGCATCCGCATTTTATTGCATGATCATGTAGGGAGTTACAAATTTCCAGACACTTCCAGCAAAAAAATCTCTCAAAAATGGTTGAAGACAAATGATGGTTATTGGCCTCCAGATCAGTGCTGCTTGTTCGATTCTACGTGGGGCTCTCATTTGAAGCATACAGATGGACCTTTTCTTGATGAAGGTTTTTATGGTTCTAACATTAGATCATACAAAAAAGAGCTTAATGCTATTTGTGTTACCGTGGATGTAAAGAAAGGATGCCCCTTGATTGCCAGGCACCTTGATTTCCATAATGAATATTTCACTATAGTTCGAATTTATAAATACTTGAGTGAATTTAATTGGGAGCCAGACACTGAAGCAGCCAAAAGGATTTGGATCCCATATGGAACTGAGAATGGAAGGTGGGTCAGCCCCGGAGAGTGTGTTTTGCATGACAAGGATGATCTCTTTAGTTTTCGGCTGCAAGTTTTGGAAAAATACTATGATCAGAAGCTACTCTTTTTTTTTCTCAAGGGCTTTCAATGTTAAAAACAATCCCTCTGTTGATGATTACTGCCAGCTTTGGAAGGTTTGGGAAAGTTCAAGACCCCAACTGCCACATGAAGACTGTTTCAAGTTCTGGGTCTATGTTTCTAAGCACTGGAGTGGAAAGACTGAGAGAACTCTCACTGATAGGTTGGAGAAATTACCGGTTGCTTCAGATTCAGATGGAATTTTGCTGTCCAACAAGCATGATGTTTTCATTGCCGATGATCTTCAGCTGAAGGATCTTGTGAAACAGGTTTCTCCTCGACCCATATTTGTCTGGTACCCTGAGCGAAGCTCGCCTTCATTACCTCGGACAAAGTTGCTTGAAATGTACAGGAAAATCGGAGTCCGGACTATATCTGAATCGGTAAAGAAGGAAGAAGCATCGATGGTGGATGTTGATCAACTCAATCAGGTGAATACAAAGGATATTTTGATTAAGAAAGGGTTGATTAGGCTCATCCTCGGTTTTTTAGCAGATCCTGTGTTGAAGATGGAAGTAGAGAGGCGACATGAAGCTATCAAAGGGCTTCTGAATATGACTTTCCTTGAGACAGTTGAACCCATCATTGTAAACTATACCTTATCACTTTCTTCAGGGGAAAATTTGGAATTGAAAGCAAGCCGGATGATACGTTGGGATAGAGAGGCCTCAAAGTTGTTTGCACAAAAGTTGGACAGATCCAGTGGATATAAGAATATGATTGAGTATGCTACATATTTCTCTGAAGCAATATCCGAGGGTTTGTTATGGGAAAATAGTGATCATATTGGTGCACTCTTTGAGCTGATAAAGTGGTGTTTCGTTCTTGAATATAATGAGGAAGCAGTAGGGTTTGTAATGAAGTCCAAGAACATGCAGATTTTCATGGAGGACGAGGAGTTCCTTGCATCTATCTTCCCATGATTCAGACTACTTATTCATGTATGTATTTGAACTAGCTAATATATAAATATATATATATATATATATTGCAGCTTTATGTATGGGAGGTTTTGTTTGGCTTGAGTTTAAATTTGAATTGAGAAATGTTTTAGCCGTAAAAGTAAACCTACAAATTTATATGACTTGATGTGGTATGTCAGATTGTAAAATTACTTTATATACGAATTTTTAATTTCATTGCCCAAGCTTAGACTTTATTAATACAATGTGCTAGACCTTGTACTTCTTCATAAAATTAGACACCATCAATACTTGATGCCTTCTTATATATAGCTCACGATGTAGACCTTCAATTTTGCTAAATTGTATGCCAAAAAACCTTTCTAATTAATTCTTTTTTATAAATTGGAAAAAACTGATTATAATTATAGAGGTGAAGTCCAACAACACTTAATATTGCTAATCCTTAAGACTTGGATTTTAATCTGAAATTGCCTCTAATGCAAAGATTGTGAAAAACTTAGAACTTGAAGCTGAATTTGAAGGCCATCCCCCTCATTTCAAAGCCAAGTGGGGGAGAGAGAGGAAGAGAGATATATTCTTAAAGGAGGGAGAGAGAAAATTTGAGAGAGGGATTTATCTAAATTGATTTTGGATTTAATAGGCAGTGTGCTAAGGTTGAAGGTGCATGACGATAGTGATTGGAAGTTGAAGGACGATGACTTGACTGAGCTGTGAGAACTAGGGATAGAATTTAGGTTTTTAAGAGAGAAAAAATTAGAGAGTGGCGTTCAAGCAGGATGTTTGGGAACATAATTTTTTTCATATGTCCTCATACTATTTCACTACTATTCACAAATTATTCACTACTATTTTATTTCTATTGTAACGTCCTGATCCCAGATGTACAGGGAGTTAGCTCATGTTGCCTAAAATCATCTCTCATAACACATTTATAGATACTCTGAAGACTCCATAAAATATAAATTTATTTGTTGAACACAAATATATATGTTCCTCCTCAAGGACATCAAAGATGTAACATCCAGGTCCAGCAACAAGCCGTTCTATAAAAGTTTTGTTTTTGGATTTATACATATGAAGAGACTTGTTAATTTTTTTAAGTATTTTTTTATTAGACTACGGGCCTAAAATATTTGTTTTGGCATATTATGATTTTATTGGGCTTGATAAGTAGGTTATTTTTCTAAAGGGCCAAGGTGAGAATTGAGCCGAGAACTTTTTAGAACAAGTTGGATTATTGTTAGAAATTGAGTCGAGACCCATGACTCAAGAAAAGCCCAAGACCCAAGCCCACACCCGTTTGTTTCAAACCATGAAAACCAACTATCAGTTTTATGATCAATTTCGCCACCACCCACGATTCCACTCTCATGCACGTCTCTTTTTATCTAGGGTTTATTTTGGGTTCTCAATCGCCTTTTTATAATAAGCGCACCCCCTGCATGAAACAAAAACCCTAAGCCGCACCCCTTTGAAGCCATCCCTTCCATGCACACAGCCCTTGCATGATCGCCCACTAGGAAAATTTAACCGTGCACCGCTGCCTCTCCACGTTCTCAGCTCAGCCTTCGTTCAGCGTTGCACCGTGCGCCACCTCCTCTTGACCACCACGGAAGCTCCATCTCTCCCTCTCCCTGTCGTCACTGGCCATTGCCCAGCCCTTGTAAAACCGCAAGTCCTCCTCTGTTTTTACAACCCAAAAATAGAGCAAACGATTACTCCTCCAAGGATGGCAAATAGCCACTGTAGACCCTTCCCGACGTCCCCACTAGCAGTACAGGCCACCTCTTTGGGCCATTCCGAGAGCATCCCATCGCAAGCCACCGGATGCAAGGTGTCGGTAGCGCGTAATACCACAGGTCTTCACGTGAGCGTAGCCCAGTTCGCTCAGTTGTACTCCTCACCACCACAGCGTAGCAGAAAGCCACTGCTCCCACCTTGAGCGGCTTCAATCGTCCTCCACCAAGAGCTCCTTTCGCCTCACGCCACCTCAGTCTTGCTACCTCACAGTAATCTCCCTCTCTGTTTCTCTCTCGCACATCTCTCACTCTTCGTTCTCTCTTTCTGGCTCATCACTCTCTCTCTTCCAGTGCACCGCCATAGTAACCACCGCCGCCCACCACACCCAACTCCGTCCCAGCTCCACTCTTCATGGTGAACCTCCATCGCGCACGTAGCCTCTGTTTTCATTCAAAGAATTTGGTTTTTACATGAGTGTAATTGCATGCTTCTAAGCCACATTTTACGCTAATATCATTAATTATTTTTTTTACCATTTGAATTGCAAGTTATGTTAATGTGTTTTAAAATTTTAATATGTGTTAATAAACTCTAATTTAATTATGATTACAAAAATCATTTAAGTATTTTAACATGTTATTAAGTAAAGATTTATTTTAAGAGTAAACGATAATGGTGTATTGTTATTTTTACACTTTAGATATGATTTAGTTTTCCAAAAAATAGTTATGGTTTATTTTAAAATATTTTGGGATAATTATATTATCTAGTATTAAACTTTATAGTTTATTTTCAATGGGTTTTAATATTTTAGTCGGAGAAATTAAGTGAATATTGATGAATTTGGAAAGTGATGGTATTTTTAGAATTAAGAGAATTTTAGACATTTAGGAAAAAAACAAGTTATTTTATTATTTCAGCTTTAAGAATCGAAATACTTGTTCAATTGAAATTTATGGGAGTTACATGACAATTTTATAGGTGACGATTGATTTTTGTTCAGTATTGCATTGGAGAATTTCTGATAAGCTAAGAAGTTCAAGTAAGCGGGGTTCCTATGCTAGACTTTATATAAAAATAAAATGGACTGAGATCAATTTAGAAAAATATGCATGTTTTGTTATGAAAAGAAATTTGAAACAGTCTCAGTTATTTGTTTTGCATTACTCATGAAATTCTGTATAAGAATAAAGTATTTTCTGGTATGACTGGTATAGACATGAGCCTATTTTTAACATTTTGTTTCTGAACTGTGCAAAATAGAGTGAATATGAAATTTTGTGCATAAACTATGTTTTTGTGAACTGATTATGTTGTGTTCTGATTCTATTCAGTACTCTGTTTTGATAACATGTGACATCTGAAAAACCTTTGGCATGACTATCTGGTTCTGCATCTGATTATGTTTCTGCTTTGTTTAGTTAGAGACCCTACCACGGGGGTTTCACGTGGCTTCTGTTCCGATATGATATAGTCTTTCCATGAGAAATAATAGTGGTATTTTGTTTCAGTTCTGATATGCATCTGCTTAGTTATCCACAAATGCACAACTCTATCATGAGGGTTAAATATGGCCTCTGTTCTGATATGATGCCCTGATATGATGATGATGATGATGATGAATCATATATGTTATGTCAAAGTACTTTAGAAGATTCACATTCTATTTCTACTCTGATGGTCGACGGGGTTTGTACAACCTTATCACAGGGGTTAAACATGATCTATATTTTGATATGATAAGATAATATATGATATTTCAGTTTATGCCATGCCAAAGGAATTTTGATTATGAATATTTTCGAACTTTCACTCTGATATTTTGATAAATTGTTCTGATTCTACATTCTTAAAGAAAGTATTTTATTCTCCATTCTGAACTCTATAAATGCTCATGTTTACACGCTAGTATATGTTCTCTGCTTACTGAGTTGTTGATAACTCACCTCTTATCTCCAAATATTTTTTAGATGATTTTGATGGTTTAGCAAGAGAACAAGAGTAGGAAGTTTTAGCAAGATGTGATGATCGTAGAGGAATAAGTGCTCGGGGGTACAAATACTTATTTGAGAGTCATAGTTAGTAAATTGATTATTTTTGAATATTTTGATGTGTTGGGTTAAGGATGTTTTTGAGTCTTTGAGGAGTCTCTAATTTATTTTATTGAGTTTTTTGGATTTTATAGTTGTGGTATTAAAATTGATATTAAGTATTAAGAGCTAACTCTCCGGACCTCTGGATCGGGCGTTACAAAAGAAATACCTCAACGTAACAAATTCAAATCTCCACAAAGACTCGGAAACATCCATGTCTCAAAATATCCAAAATAACATAAAATAATAAATCTACTAAATAGGAATCTCCAACAATTTCTTGTACCCTTTGACACTTATTACTCTACTATCATCAAATCTTGTTAATACTTCATACTCTTGATTTCCTAGCTGAACCATCATAATTATCTTAAAAATATTGAGGAGATAAGGGGTGAGTTATCAATAACTCAGTAAGCCAAGAACATATACTAGTACGTAAACATGAGCATTTACCAAGTTTAGAATGCAGAACAAAACATTTTTAGTTTCAAAATGTAGAATCATAACATGTTATCAAAAATATCAAAATAAAAGTTCATAAATATTCTTATTAAAAAGTATCATTTGGCATTGCATAACTGAGTATCATCATCATCATATCAAAGCATCATATCATAACAAAGACCATATTTATCCCCCGTGGTAGGGTTCTATTGCTGCGGATAGCCTAGCAAAACATAATCACTCTGTCACCAAAATCGTGTGCACTAGTACAAAGACCACTACTATCACCCGTGGCAGGGTCATATACCACTATTATTACCGGTGACAGGGCTGTATACAACTATTATTACTTATGGCAGGGCCATATACTACTATTATTAGGCGTGAAAGGGTCATATACCATTATTATTACTCTTGGCAGGGCCGCATACCCCTATTATTACTCGTGATAGGGATGTATACCACTATTATTATCTGTGGTGGGGCCTTAACGAAACTGATCAGAAACAGAATGTCAGAACCAGAACAAAATCAGATATAGAATCAACAAGTCATGCCAAAGGTTTTCAGATACCACTTGATATCAAAACAGAGTATTGAAAAAATTTATATCATCTTAGCAATATCAAAAATAGATTTAAATCATCGTCACTAAATCGATGACAAAAAATTTCAAATCTCATATTTGCTCTTTTTGCACATTTCAAAAATAGAATACCAAACATAGTTCATGTCTACACTAATCATGATAGAAAATACTTTCTCCGTATACAAAGTTTTATGAGTAATTCAGAACACATGAATGGGGTTATTTTCATATTTCTTTTTTAAACTTATCATGCACATTTTTCATAAAATCAACCTTAGTCCATTCATTTTATGCAAAGTCTAGTATAGGAGCCCTGCTTACTTAGACTTTTTAACTTTTCTAAATTTTTCTACAACAGTGCTGAACGAGTATCAGCCTTCACCTAAAAAAAAGACACTTAATTTATTTAAATCTTCTAATTAAACACGCATTTTGATATTGAAGCTTAAAATACTAAAATAACTTATTTTTTTCTAAAATCTAAAATTCTCGTAACCACAAAATGCCATCACTTCCTAATTTTATCAATATCCACTTAACTTCTCCAGCTAATATATTGAACACTAAATTACTTCTATAAGATAAAGAGTATGGCTAATATATTTACTTAATTAAACTATCCCCATGTAAAATACATCTCCACTTAATATTCACTTAACAAAATTCCAACTCGATCACCAATCTATTTAAAATCAAGCCCAGACCTACACAAGATATTATAGGTGTTTTGTAACTAATACAATCAGACTCAACATCCGACCAAGACCCACTTGAAATAAAATAAAACAATCTGCCATGACTTCCAACTAAAGGGCAGAGATGTAATTAATATTAAAAAGGCTTAGAATCTTTCATTCGGAGCTATGCCCGTGATCTTAAGGGCTTTATATGTAATTATATACAATACATGGGTAAAACTCAAAAGCTAGAACTTGAAGAAAAACAAGCTTAAGAGGAAATACATCTAGTGAGGGAGGGATCGTGTGAGATAACTCACTGAGAGAAAACCAAAAACCGTGTGATGAAGTTGGTGCGACTGCAGACCTTGTGGCTAGACGGAACCGAGTTCAAGGAGGCACAACACTGAGAGAGAGAGAGAGAGAGAGCATGACGTAAGGGGAAGAGAGATTATTGAGAGAGTTGAGGGCTATGCACGGGGTGCTCGGAGATGGAGACTCATTGTGTAGCAGTGACCAAACATGGCAGCTTTTGCCGTCGACTGAGATGTGGAGACTTGCAATTTTTGTGTGTCACAGTGGGGGAGCAAGTGCTCTGTTCTGGGGAGCAAAAACAGAACATGCCGTGTGGGGTTGGATGCTTGGAGGTTGTTGGTGTGAAGGAAGAGGATGTGCGACGGGGTTCGCTTGGCTTCAGGGTGCTAGTGCATGATTAGTGGTGTGAAATGGAGCTGTTCGTGCAGTGGGTTTCGCAGTGGCTGAGCAAAGGAGTGTTACAGTGGTGGTGCACTGGTGCAGCGGCGCTACGGGCCATGACAGAGGGCTGTGGCTAATTAATTGGAACTAGGAATTCCATACAGAGACCAATACTATCACCCGTGGCTAAGTATCCTTTAGCAGTTTGTAACTTTTTTATTTACTTGTGAAAATTTTGTGAATTAAAGAAGTGTCTTATTAATGAGATAAAAACATAGAAAACATTCAATTGGGCATATGTGCCTAAGGCACGTAACATCTTTTACTAGTATGTGTGTGTGTATATATATATATATATATTACAGCTTTATGTATGAGAGGTTTTGTTTGGCTTGCGTTGATAAGATATTTCTATATTATTAATTTTGTCTTGAGTTTAAATTTGAATTGAGAAATGTTTTAGCCGTAAAAGTAAACCTACAAATTTATGTGACTTGATGTAGTATGTTAGATTGTAAAATTACTTTATATATGAATTTTTAATCTCATTGCCCAAGCTTTGACTTTATTAATACAACGTGCTAGACCATGTGCATATTCATAAAATTAGACACCATCAATACTAAAAGCCTTCTTATATATAGCTCACGATGTAGACCTTCAATTTTGCTAGGGAGATAGGAAAATTGTATGCAAAAAAACCTTTCTAATTAATTCTTTTTTATAAATTGGGAAAACCTGATTATAATAATAGAAGTGAAGTCCAACAACATGTAATATTGCTAATCCTTAAGACATGGATTTCGATCCCTTTAAAAATCCAGATCATCTGCTTTCTGAAATTGCCTCTAATGCAAAGTTTGTGAAAAAACTAGAACTTGAAGCAGAATTTGAAGGCCATCCCCCTCATTTCAAAGCCAAGGGGGGAGAGAGAGGAAGAGAGATATATTCTAAAAGGAGGGAGAGAAAAAATTTGAGAGAGGGATTTATCTAAATTGATTTTGGAGTTAATAGGTAGTGTGCTAAGGTTGAAGGTGCATGACAACAGTGATCGGAAGTTGAAGAATAATGACTTGATTGAGCTACGAGAACTAGGGATAGAATTTAGGTTTTTAAGAGAGGAAAAATTAGAGAGTGGCGTTCAAGAGGGATGTTTGGGAACACAATTGTTTTCATATGTTCTCAGACGATTTCACTGCTATTCACAAACTATTCAGTACTATTTTATTACTATTGTAACATCCCGATCCCAGAGGTACAGGGAGTTAGCTCATGTTATCTAAAATCATCTCTCATAACATATTTATATATACTCTAAAGATTCCATAAAATATAAATTTATTTGTTCAACACAAATATATATGTTCCTCCTCGGGAACACCTTCCCCCCACCCTGCCCCGCATGGGGCGGGGGGTGAGGTTTTCACCCCCGTCCCCTGTCCCGATGGGTGGAGTGCAGGCCGAATTCTCAATCCGCCCCGCCTCCTTCTACTTAAAAAAAAATTCTACATTTTATTTGATTTAAAAATTATTTCTAAGTGCAAAGTAATTAAAAATACATTTTTAGACCCAAATTATAAATTTAAATTTTGTAAATATGAATATAATTTAAAAACTATGTAATTTTTATATTTGCTAGTGCATATTTTGTGTAAATGGTAGTGTATTAATTTTTAAACTATGTAGTTTTTAAATTTGCCAATGCATATTTTGTGAACAAGTCTAACAAATTGTAATATATATTTATATATACACAATTTTTAAAATATAAATATATATTTATGTTTATATATATGTATATAATATATATATATATATATATTAATGTAAGCGGGGGAAATGCGGGACGGGATTGGACCCTCCCCGCCACCTGCTCCCACTAAGGTCCCTAGATGCGGGGTAGAGGGGGTTGCCTGCCCCGCCATGTGGGGAGCGGGGCGGCGGGGCGGGGCGGGCTGGCGGGGCCCCGTTGCCCACCCCTAGTTCTGCATCTGCAGATGGCCTAGCAAAATATAAATCACCCTGTCACCAAAATTGTGTGCACTCATACATAGACCACTACTATCACCCGTGGCAGGGTCGTATACCACTATTATTACCCGTGACAGGGTCGTATACCACTATTATTACGCGTGGAATGGTCGTATACAATTATTATTACCCGTGGCAGGGTCGTATACCCCTATTATTACTCGTGATATGGCCACATGCCACTATTATTATCCGTGGTGGGGCCTTAACGAAACTGATCAGAAACAGAACGTCAGAACCAAAACAAAATCAGATATAGAATGAGCAAGTCATGCCAAAGATTTTCAGATGCCACATCATATTAAAACATAGTACAGAAAAAATTCATATCATCTTAACAATATAAAAAATAGATTTAAATCATTGTCACTTAATCGATGAAAAAAATTTTCAAATCACATATTCGCTTTTTTTGCACATTTAAGAAATAGAATGCCAAACATAGCTCATTTCTACACTAGTCATGATAGAAAATACTTTCTCCTGATACAAAGTTTTATGAGTAATTTAGAACACATGATTGGGATTGTTTTCACATTTCTTTTCGAAACTTATCGTGCACATTTTTCATAAAACCAACCTTGGTCCATTCATTTTATGCAAAGTCTAGCATAGGAACCTGTAATACCCTGCTCATTCTTCTTACGTACGCTTCTTCTTTCTGACGTATGTTTCGTCTTTATGATGTAAGTAAATCCCGAAGGTAGAGATTATGTGATCATCTGCCTTTCTCACTAGGAACTGCGAGCCACGTTATGCGTGTCAAACCATTATGGCATTTCTCGAAAGATATCGTGTGACTTCTAGGGCACGCCCAGTGTTTTAAATATACTGTAAATATTTATAAGGAGTATTTACATTGTTATTGAATTAAGATTTGATCTTAAATACGAAAATCATAATATTCTTGAAGAGCTCCAAAAATATTATAATTGCCGGAAATCATTTTAATATTATTATTAAAATAATTTCAATGATTTAAGATATTATGAGATTTAAATTATGTTGAAAGCTTTTATTAATCAAATGATTTTATCCTTTTAAATATGTTAAGTGAGACTTCATCATTTTATTAATGATGAAGAAATATTATTTTATAAACTAAAGTTAGTTTAAAATAATATTTATCTTAATTCTTCTAAGTGCTTTTAATTAAGTTAACGTTTACGCATTTTCAAATTAGTATTTTAATTCCTCATCGTTAGATCGTTGCATAGACCCCAAGACGAAGGGACTGGATTATAAACCCATACCCTCTCTCTTTCTCCCTCACTTTTTCCCTAGCCCTCTCTCTCTCCTCCCTCTCTCATTCGGCGTACGCAGTACGCGGACTGCCTCTTCCACGCCGAAGCCTCCATGCCCCAGCCCAGCGCCGCCGTGCGTCGCCAGTTCTCACCATCGGAACCATTGCCCTCCTCTCCCTCTAGCGAGTCCATCCATGCTAGCCTCTGTCTCCCACGCTCTCTCCCTTGGAAGTGCAAAGCCCAAACGGGCTCAAGGCCACTACGCTGCCGTGCGCCGCCCAATGGCTCCACCACTCCCACGGTGACCTCCCCTCCCACAGGCCATCATCCTCCACCGAAGCCAGCCCCTGTTACGCAGTCCTCCCTCTCCTTCCATGACAAGTACCCAAAATGGGTCTTTGACCCATTTCCCCACCGTGTGCTGCCATATGCGGCCACCCAGCACCACCATGGACCTCCCTCTTCCTCCCCCTTCCTCCTCCATGTGACCCGAGGCCCATAGCCTCTCTCCACTACACGGGTCTCCCCCTCATGCATGCACGGGTTGCACACCGTGCACCACCATGCACCGCCACCCACGGCTGGTAACCACCACCTCCAGCCTCCTCAGGCCGCCACCAAGCCAACCCAACCTCCCACGGCCCCGATCTGCCACCCACGAAAGCACACTCTCTCTCACTCTCCCACGGCTTCTCCTCCACTGTATGGCCAGATCCGCCACCGTGAGCCACAGTGGCGCCACCTCGACGCCACCACGAGATCCACCGCACCTCCCTTAGCCAAGCCCTAAGTCCAAACCACCACTTTATGTGGTGGGTAACCACTGCACGTGATGGACAGTCACTGCACGTGATTGACCGCCACTGCACACGGCTAGAGCCGTCGTGTTATGCCCTTCACCGCCATCACAAGGCCATCACGAGCCCTTCCAAGACCACACCTAGCTATCCAAACGCCCAAATGGTCCCCGTACGTGGCATAGCCACCCCATATGTCCTTTTCGACATCATCGACTATGACGGTCAATGAGCAACGCACGGGTTATCCCGTCGATGGTATAACCCTTTATCTCTTGTTAATTATGTTAGATATTGATTAGTTGACTAGGTTGTGGACTGTGCTATTAGTATTAATGGAGTTGTGGTATTGTGATGCGGTGCTATGTGATGAAGTGTTGGACATTCTGTGTAGTGAAGTGTTGGGCATATATGTGTTGGATGGAGGTGTATTGTGCCGTGTAGTCTGCTGTGAAGTGTTGGGCATATTGGGAAGTGTACTGTGTTGTGTTGTGTTGTGGATTGTGTTGTAATGGTGACGTGGCAGATGGAATGGGAATAGTACACGCTGTGTGTACTTTATGTGTGGCGTAATGTGAGACAAGGAGAGTGTATGTAAAATATACCCTCCTGGCGTATGTGGAACGGGAAGAGTACACGCTGAGTGTACTCTGTGTGGGGTATGGTATATGAAGGGGGTTTATGTGGAATGTACTCCGTATGATGGAGTGATGCACCATATGACGGGTACGCCATAGTGGTGATGTGGCGTGTTGTATATGTGGGGAGTACATGTGGAATGTACTCTATGTGGCGACGATGCACCATATGGCGTGTATGCCATAGTGGTGATGTGGCATAACGTGCATGGAGTATATGCAGAGTGTATTCCATGTAGTAGAGTGACACACCATATGGCGGGTATGCCATAATGGTGATGTGGCTTGTTGTATATGTAGGGAGTACATGTGGAATGTACTCTATGTGGCGACGATGTACCATATGGCGTATATGCCATAGTGGTGGTATGGCGTAACGTGCATTGAGTATACGCAGAGTGTATTCCATGTAGTGGAGTGACGCATCATATGGCAGGTATGCCATAATGGTGATGTGGCGTAGTGTGTATGAAGAGAGTACACGATGAATGTACTCCATATGGCGGGGTAATGCACCATGTGGTGGATATGCCAAAATGGTGATGTGGTGTGGTGTATGTGAAACAGGAAGAGTACACGCTGAGGGTACTCTGTGTGATGTGATGAGTGTGAAGGGAGTACACGTGGAGTGTACTCCATGTGATGGAGTGATGTACCATATGGCAGGTATGCCAAAATGGTGATGTGGCGCATGTGAAGGGAGTATATATGGAGTGTACTCCATGTGGCAGTGACACTCCGTGTGGCGTGTCATAGAGATAAGGATGGTTAAGTGATCGATAGGCGTGGAACATGATGGATAATGTCGGGAACTGTGGAACAGTGTCCCAAAGTAGCTATGGCATAACCTGTAGTCTGAAGTGACAAGTGTCACTGTGATGGACTTATGGCTAGGAGTATGCGTGAAGTATCAGAACAAGTATAAGAGTGCACAGCGGAAGCATGACTGAGGAATGTCACGAAGTGACATGACTACTGACAGTCGTGCTTGTGATGGGCGAAGTAGTGGAACAATTGTAAGAGTATGCAGCGGAAGAATGACTGGGCAACGTCACGAAGTGACGTGGTTATTGGAAGTCATGCTTATGATGGGTGAAGTGTTAAAGTGTAGGAATGGCGTAAAGGGAACGTGATGAGATGTCACGATGTCACAGGAGTACGTGAGGAACCGTACTCGTGATGAGTCAGGAGTTGATGTAGCAGAATGTTGGGTAATGTGACAAAGTCACAATGTATCTCTGGAGCAATCTCGGGCTATGTGACGTGACATAAGGCGTAGTTGTGAATAGAGTCTTGTCGTGTTAAGTGTCGGGATGAACTGTCAAAAGGGATGGTAGCATGAAGAGTCATGATGGCCGGGTTAAGAGAAGATTGGTATAGGAGTATGGCTCTTGTCCCTACGAGCAGATGATCAACATGTTATATGTTGATCTTAGGTGATAAAGGGGTAAGGCACATGTGTAACATGGTGAGACACATGTGTCGGACGGATTCACCATATGTAATGGGTAATCTGTCCTAAGTACAATTACACAGTGCTTGAGCCTTAGAGTTGGCTTAGAGCTGTGTGGCTTGTATGGATGGGAATAAGGATTTAGTATGGGCTAAGGTGCATGAAGGTAGTGACGGGCATATTATCTAGGATTGGGATGCGTGATTCCATCGGTCGGAATCATGCGTCGGAATGTGATTGTAAGAAGAGTAGGACCAATGTCTTAGTGTCTTAATCCCAAAGTGAATAATGGGTTCACTTTAGTGGATGAGCACTCGAGACAAGACCTTGAGTTGGAATATGTGGTGACTGCAAGTGGTCCCCGAAGGGTTTAACATAGTGAAAGGCACGTAAGTGCATGGGATAGAAAGAGAGTGTTCCAAGTATAGCGTAGTTCTATTTATAGTTCAAGTTGCTTATACATTAGATAGAGAATGACGCTAAGGTATGTGTATGCATGTAGGTTGCCATCTGACAAGCACATGAATGGACTGAATGACATGCAAGTAGCATGAAGTCCGGGTAAGTGTTACGTTCATACTTTTCTAAAGTCTTTATAAGATAAAATAAAATGAAAACGAAAGCTTTTCCTTTATGATTCTTTAAGAAAAGACTAAAGACGTTTTACGAAAGAAAATGCTAAGTGTTCAAAGCTATAAGTATGTACGGCCCCTCCTTGGCGGCCCTTTTTTATGCAACCAAAGTATTAATTGTACGCATGTGAATGTATGACTATACACTGTATCTATTGTATGTATTTTCTGAGAAAATCCATAAACTGATGAAGATGCATGAAAGGCATGACAACGGATGTTTTTGTGGATCCTACGAACCGACGCTCTCATGTGCGCCACGAGGTGACGCTCGTGGATGCCATGATTGACGACGTTCAAGGTGACGCTTAAGGTTGCCACGAAAGCTGACGTTTAAGCCCATTTATGTTCTTAAATGAAGTTTTCCACGAACGAACAGTTAAAGAAAGGATAGGATTGAAATGAACTGAAAGACGAAAAGACCATTTTCGGGCTTACGCCCCAAACGATATTTTTCTCATGAAAAGAAATGTTTTCTCACGAAAAGAAAGGACTGTTAAATGAAAGAATGAACTGAATGAAAGCTCCAACTCTTTCGAGCTAACATGAACGAATGAATGCATGAATGAAAAGCAAAGAAAGAAAGAAATGAAAGCATGAATGTATGAAGATACGTAACGGCCACACGAATGAATGAAAAGGGTACCAATGAATGGGCAGATTGCAATGCTGGGTAAGTAGTACTGGAAGTGCACCCAATGCTGCCCCCTATGAAAGGGATTCCTAACCCGTGGCCACGGGCGGAATCCGGGTCCAAAGGAAGACCACTAACTCCAAACACATGGGGCGTAACAGTGTGTACTGGCCTATGAAAGTAATAAGAATGAATGGATGTATGCATGTATGTATGAACGCACGAATGCACGAACCTTTAAGAAATGAAGGCACTGATGGGGGACACGTTTTAAAGAAAGGAAAGTCTTTTAAAAAGAAAATCCTGTCCAGTGACGTTTTCAAAAGAACGCACGTATGCAAGTAAACATGCACGAACTCTTGAAGAAATGAAGGCACTGACGGGAGAAACGTTTTACGAAAAGGATGCCCATGTTTTAAAGAGAAAAATCCCGTCCAGTGAAGTTTTCAAACGAGCGCACATATGACACGTATGCATGCATGTAATAGTATGTACGAGTGATGAATGCATGAATGAAAACCTATGTTGCTATATTTTAACTGTACGAAGTAATGCTTACGAGTCTTCGACTCATTTTAGTTTTTATGCATGTCCCTCCCCTTATAGGAATTGCATGATCGGGACGGACACTGCCCATGGGGAAGAGTACGGATGTCTAGGCACAAGTTTTAAACGCACGAGAGGCCTTTTTATTATAAGATTTATGTTTTCCGCTGTAAACCTCTTTTATTGTCGAAGCACATTTTAAATTATAAACGTGGAGTCTCGCACCCTGGGTATGCAAGTGAAAAGTTTTAAATTAGACGGTAATTACCGTCGTCCTTTTATAAAAATATTTTGGATAAAGTCCCACCACAAGGACGGGCGTTACAAAACCCTACTTACTTGGACTTTTTAACTTTTCTGAATTTTTCCACAACCATGCTAAACAAATATCAGTTATCACCTATAAAAAAGACACTTAATTTATTTAAATCTTTTAATTAAACACGCATTTTGATATTTAAGCCTAAAATACTAAAATAACTTATTTTTCCTAAAAATCTAAAATTCTTGTAACCACAAAATGTCATCACTTCCCAATTTTATCAATATCCACTTAACTTCTCTGGCTAATACATTGAACTCTACATTGAACTCTAACTTCTCCACTTAATATTCACTTAACAACTCGATCACCAATTGATTTAAAATCAAGCCCAGACCCACACAAGATATTATAGGTGTTTTGTATCTAATACATTTGGACTCAACATCTGACCAACTCCCACTTGAAATAAAATAAAGCAAGCTGCCATGACTTCCAACTAAAGGGCAAAGATGTAATTAATATTAAAAAGGCTTAGAATCTTTCATTCGAAGCTATACACATGATCTTAAGGGCTTTTATGTAATTATATATAATAAGTGGGTAGAACTCAAAGGCTAGAACTTGAAGAAAAACAAGCTTAAGAGGAAGTACATCTAGTGAGGGAGTGATCGTGCGAGATAACTCACCGAGAGAAAACCAAAAACCGTGCGATGGAGTTGGTGCGACGGCAACTTGATGGCTAGACAGAATTGAGTTCAAGGAGGCATGACAGAGAGAGAGCACGACGTGAGGGGAAGAGAGATTACCGAGAGAGTTTAGGGCTACGCATAGGGTGCTTGGCGATGGAGACTCATTGTGTAGCAGTGACCAAACATGGCAGCTTTCGCCGTCGACTGAGATGTGGAGACTTGCAATTTTTGTGTGTCACGGTTGGGGAGCAAGTGCTCTGTTTTGAGGAGCAAAAACAGAGCATGTCGTGTGGGGTTAGATGTGTGGAGGTTGTTGGCGTGAAGGAAGAGGATGTGTGACGGGGTTGGCTTGGCTTCAGGGTGCTACTGCATGATTACTGATGTGAAATGGGATTGTTCATGCAGTGGGTTTCACAGTGGCTGAGCAGAGGAGTGTTATGGTGGTGGTGCACTGGTGTAGCGACGCTACGGGTCGTGATAAAGGGTTGTGGTTGCGGGCTGTGGGGAGACCATGAGGGTGCAATGTCGTGAGACATGTGGGCTTCTTTGGCCATGATGGGAGGATGTGTGGTGGTGGAACTAGGCACAACCACACGGATTTCCAACATGAACCTCTGTGCATATACTCCTTCGATGCAACGACTAGGTGGTGATGGTGTCTTTCTAACATAGACTGGAGATCTTGGTAGTGGCATGAAGCTTGGTAGCACAAGAGGGTCGACGACAACCCTAGATTGAGGAAGAAAAATTGAGGTTTGATTGAATATGTGAGTACAAATATATGCCTTGTCATGAACCTTAGTGGGATGGAGAGGAGCATGCTGTGGCAACGTGTGTGGGGTGGAAACCGATCCCTGGGTTATCACAAGCTTAGGTTTTGGGCGGTTTGGGCTTTTTTTAGGAGTTATGGGCTTCGTCTTAGCCTCTAAAAATAATACAACTTGTCTTATAAATCTTTGAGCCAATTCCCACTTGGTCCATTAAACGATTTTAACTCAATTATCAAGTCCAATAAAATCCATACTCTGCCCAAATAAATTTTGCTCTCGTAACCTACACCAAAATTTACTCATTAAAGACTAACTGGGCTTTTAATACATATCCCAAAAGAAAAATTTTAGAGAACCTGCGATTAGCTTGGGCTTGGTGTTGGGGCCTTGGTGTTACAACTATTCTCACTGCTATTCACATATCATCTGAGATACTCTTAGGACCTGTTTGGGATTACAATTATTCTCAAATATTCTCAAACTACTTCACTACTATTCACAAACTGTTTCACTATTATTCACAGATCATAAAAAATATTAGTATCCAAACAGAGGAGTAATCGGCAAAGATTTCACCCATAACAATTTAGGGTGCAACACCAAACTAAAGAATGAAATATTAGTGTTTGTTGATTAAATGCAATATTTCCGACTTGCAAATCTCATTCGTGAAAAGGATTTTATCAGTGTCACCATGTAATTTCTCCTAAAAAAGAAATAGATTTGTCTCAAAGTGTAATATTTTCATTCACATTTAGTCACATGTGTTTTCTCATCTTAAAAAACACATTTACCCACGGTTTTTCCCTTGTCTCAAGTAATTTGGCCGCAAATTGTAAAGTTTTTTTTTTTTTTTTGGGCGCCAGTATTTTGTTGTAAAAGTAGTAGTTTCCAAAAATTTAATTTGTAGAAAAAGAACTTGCGGCAAACGGGCATATATGTTGTAGTAATATTCGAGATTATGAAATGTTTTCTGGACCAATGTGCAAAATAGGACAACATATCAATACTTTTGGGATGTTGTTACATTCAATATGGGATATCAGATAAATAGATACGGCATGTTGCTCGTACCTTTCGTGAGTGCAAACCATCATACTCAATGAATCATTTTTTAAGCTTGATTGATATCAAGTAAATATACAAAAGCTTTTGTGTGCTTGTTTCAAACCGAGTTAAAATGTACGGTTGAAAAATACTATTATACATGGCCGAGTTAGGAACGTAAAAAGCATGGTTGTCATTGCTTTTCGAGACACAAGACAATTGTCTATGGCACATCATGAGAAAATAGTTGAAAAAGCTAACTTTTCATGCTCAATACAATTGTGGCCTAAAAAGTGTGTTACAACAATGTGTTTATGATTATCAAACTTGGAAGAGTTTGAGATGCCCTGAAATCTATTGATTAATACATACATTTTTCATTATGATGGCTAGCAAGTTTATATAGTGAGAGAACGTTTTGGACACTGATATATTTGAATGATGCTTTTTGGGCTCAAATCAATGATACACAATGGACTAAGAGCTTGAACGCCTTCTTTGACGAGTTTGTGCATTCGAGGACACACTACAAGAAATCTAACCTTTAGGGATGAAATAAATTTTGTCCCAAACAAAGTTTTGAATACCGTTTTGGTGACCATTTCAGTTAAGGCACTGAAACGAAATATTTTGGTACCGGTACCTTTTCGAGATAGTCTATATATAGATAAATTAATTATATATATAAATTATATTCCAAAATAACATCAATGCAAATCTTAAAAAGTTAAAACACATATTTATAAAATTCAATAATACTTCTAAGTTCTCAATCTAATTATTAAAAAAATAATCACTCATCTTTATCACGAAAATTGGTGTAGGAATTTGATTGTCAGTCCTCGAGCAAAGAGGATTAAAAAAGTTAAGAAAATAGTCTTCAGATATGAGAATTATAGTGAAAATTGTGAAAATACACTAAAAATTTAAAATTTCGATCGGCACACTGAACTGGTCAGCATTGACCGAAACGCACCTGTTCGACTAGTATTTGACACGATATGAAACACATACCTTCTTTGTACCGGTCACTACCCTGACACGATAAATATTGGTCGTACCGGCCGATACGACACAATATTTAAAACTCTAGTCCCAAAATAGTACTTATTTGAGACGAAATTTAAGTTTCATTCCAAACATGGAAGCGATTTTTTATCCATTCGAACAGATAAGTATATGCTCGAACTATAGTTTCTGGGACGAAACATAGCATCCCAAAAGAGAAAATCGTTTGAGCATAATGTAATTGGTTCGAACGGTAATGTATTTTACATTCGAATGTTGCGATAAGAATTCAAACAATATTTGTGGCGGGAAGTTTTATACAATTGTGGCTTGGGAGGGTTACACATAGTTCAAAGATAAGTTTCTCGTTTGAACTGAGTTTGAGACCATTCGAAGGTATGGTATTTTCCATTCGAATGTTGAGATAATAATTCGAATGATATTTTTGGTGGGAAGTTATATGCAATTCTAGAGCGGATGTTTGATATCTCATTCGAACTTTAATTTTACATTCAAACAGATTTATAAACCATTCCAAAGCTCCAAAGATTTGTTCAAATGGTGATGAACAAAATTGAAATAACAGTTGTTATAGATTTTTTTTTTTTTTTTTTAAACTTCAAACTTCATTTCATCAAACATCACTAAGGCCTTGAACCATTACATTGTTAAGGTCAAGTACAAACACTACATCACTATGTCCTACAACATTTACATTAGTTTGTTCTACAACTATTACATTTGAACCAAAAACTGGTCTATATCCTTCAACCATAACTTGAGCACTTATACCTGGGTTGATAAAATCAATATCAATAATCTCACAACTCTGGTAAAGTGCTTGCTGTGCTAGCTAGTGAGTCACCTGATTTGTACTCCTCTTTACATGTTTCATCTCCCATCTTATATCTACCAAGATCGAATGAACATCCTTCACAAGGCATTGAAGCATACCATTTTCCTGATCATGTTGTTTTACTGCCTTTACAACTTGAAGTGAATCTCCTTCAAATACTACCTTCTGCAAACTGAGCTCTTTACACAACTTTGCAGCTGATATTAAACCTCTAGCTTCTGCCATGGTAGCTTGTGAGCAGAATTGTAATGGTTGCATACACGAAGCCATTAGATCACCCTCAGAGTCTTTAACTACAATCCCAACTCCAATTCTATGATCTCTTTCTCTTACTGCTACATCCTAATTTATCTTAATCTAATCTGTCTCAGAAGGATTCCAATGAGTAGAGCCTATTTGATCCAATCTGCCATGATTTCTCTAGTTGAGTTGTTTATTTTGCATCTATTGAAAGTCATTGTACGCCTGTGTTGCTCTCTTCATCAGAATTGAAGGGGTTAGAAAATTGTCTTCAAATATCATCTTGTTTCTTCTTGTCCACAACATTCTGGAAATTTCTCCAAACAAACAAATTTCAGTTGTACCTAATCTCGGAAGCATATGCATAAAAATATCTCCAAACTCTTCATGAGTGATTGTCGTTTTCTGCAATTTTTTGCTTCCTCACATCCATGCATCCTGTGCAGATGAACAAGTCTACAGAACATGACCTGGAGTTATAGAAATTTATTGAAGGCGTTCAAAAGTTTTAAAAATAATCATTATTTGAGTTTATTAATTTTCATTTCTAAAAGATGAAAAATATACCTATACGGGTTTATTATTTATGGTAAATCAAAATAGATCATATATGTTGTCCCAGAAAATTAATATAATTAGTTGGAAATATAAGTTAATAGTTTTTTATAGTAAATAAAAATTTGCAAATAATTTTATTTCCTCCAACGAAACTCATTTTTGATATCGCTAAATGATAAGAAAAAAACACCATTTTTAATGAACAAAAAAATTATATATGTAAAATAAAAATTATCCAAAAGTGACAATGTTCGAGATAAAATAAATATTCGACACAAAATAAAACTACGTTGTTGGATTATCGAGGTCCTCCTGCTTCACAGCCATGCGTCCCTCAACATCATTCAATCGAGAAATGATAGGCATAGTGATCCTCTCCATGTCCTAGACTAAAAGTGTGCGATGCTCCTCGAATAGGGATCGCATCTCCCTAATACTAGTCCCTGCATAAATCAAAATGAACAAAATAACCCATTTAAGAAAATGACCAAATAATTTTGAACCCAAAATAAATGAAATAATTAAATAAATCATTAATAACTTTTACTTTTACTTATCAAGAAAAAAAAAAACACTAATAACTTATATCCCATACGAACACCTTACATTAATCACTAATAACTTATATCCAATTTTAAAAAATGACCCAATAAGTTATTATGCCCTAACATGCCGATATCCAGTTATTGTCGTTTACATGGATAAATTATTTAGAATGTTTGCATAATTGTGTTTCTATCCAATTTAACCTTAGACCCATTCTAGAGTTATACCCTATTGTTCGTGAAGAATGTTTGGATACAACTATTGAATTGTCCAAAATAGACAGTTTGAGATTCTATCTTCTATATAGTATATATATTTAGTTTGAACTCTAATGTTAGTATTGAGATTTTGGTTCAGTGTTTCCTTTCATATTTCGAGTGTCTGGTCTGTAAGTATCTCGTTCGCAGATAGGTTCGAACATTTTCCGCGACTAGCATACTTAGAGAATTGGGGGAAATGAAGTCGAAATCTCAACTAACATGAGAGTAAAGAACTGAGTATGTATGCGATAGATGATAGTATCTCAAATGAGATATTTTTTTTACACCCCTAAGGGTCACATTGGTGGCCAAGCATATCCGGCAGCTTGGCTTGCTTCCTATGTTGGTACCCTTAGCTGGACATATGCACCCATGGCTACATCCTCCTGGGCCAAGGTTCTCCAAGATGTGAAAGACCAAATAAAAACTCATTGTCTAGTAATAATTTACTTAGAAAATAATTTTATTTAATTATTACTTAATTCATAAGTAATTCTTTTTGTTCTTATCGTTCATAATTATTTCAAGGATGGGCTTGAACTTAATTTTGGCCAGTGAGATGAGCGAGTAATGGTTGATGCTTTGATGAATGATGCATTCTACAGGTACAAAGGTAAATACTATGCAACCTATCAAAAGTTTAATAGTGCAATAGAGGTGCGTCAAAACACATTCCAAGACATGCATTGAGACGAATGGGAGAAGCTTTGTAATATATTCGAAGATCCAGCATATCAAGTAATTTTGCTAGTATATTTCATTATGTTATGTTAAATGCATGAAACAAATATAGTAATAAAGTTATTTCTTTTCTTGCAGCATTGGAATATTGTCAACAAAGCAAATAGATCAAATTTAAATATATACCATCATGCAGATTCTAGATCTTTTCATCGACTATGAAAGAAATTGGTAACGTATATCAATATTTGTGATTGAAGTTATAACATATATTCCCCTTTTGCAGGAACAAGATAGTCCTACTGACTATAATCTGACCTAATTGTATGTTAAATTGCATACAAATCGCGATGGTGTTTGGACTAGTCTTGAAGAAGAAACAAATTATGTAAGTTTAATCCATTTTTATTGTCTAATAATATTTATGTTATTTATACTACTTATAATATTTTTTTTTTTTTGTAGGACAAGATGGTTGCACTTCGGCAAAATGTTGCATATGATGAATCCTCTGTTAATGATGTTAAGATTTTTTTCTCAAATTTTGGACCCCATTCTGGATATTTAAAGGGTTTAGAATGTTGCATGAAGCATTCCTCCTCAGCCTCACCCTCTTCTTAGAGCAGATTGGATAACAACTCTCGAGACTTACAGGAAGCAAGGAGCGAATTCAAACAGTTGAAGTCAAAGCAACGAGAGTTGGAAGATCAATTACGTCAGACATCAAATACAAAGGTGTGATTAAGAGAACAACAACAACAAGACTTGAGGATGGAGATAGAAACTCAAACCCAAAACCTGTTCGAACAGATGTAGTTAATGATGTTCCAAAACTTTATGCCACCACCAACTTAGAACTTATTCTCTTAATTTTTATGTCTTTTAGAATTATTATACTAAGTTTATAAGATGTTTTAATGCAACATTTAAACAATTGTGTTGTTTTAATTATAACTTTTAAATGTAGTTTTGTTGTTTTAAATTTATAATTTATTGTACCATTGATTTATGTTCAAATGGAAAATATTTAGTACGAACAGTAATAATTATTTATTAACATTCAAACACATTTACCATCGCCATTCAAACAATCAACATAAAAACCATTCGAATGAAAATGAAATCGTCAATCTAGTTTGAATGGATTGCTACTAAGTTCAAACATTTTGCATGTTTGAGCATTCAAACGTATACAATTCGTTCTAACTAAACCCATCAAGTAACTCAACCGTTCGAACATAGTTCGTCGATCTGAACGTTCAAACATAGTTCCATTTGAACTATTTTCATGGACATTCAATCTGATTATCTATGTTCGAACACAAACTTAAACCTTCGAACAACAAGAAAGTGTTCGAAAACTTATTGCATTCGAACAGAAGCAATCAAATTCATGTCATTCAAATTAAATTACCAACCAGTCCGAACAGTTAATCGTATGTTCAAACAAAATATATTCAGTTCGAACAGGATTTTGGAATGAAACTATTTCATCCCCAAAAAAGAATTTCATTTGAACCCGTTCGAACGGGTCAGTCCCATTTCATCCCTAAAAGTATTTTTTGAGACGAGATTAAGATTTTCATCCCAAAAGATTTTCATTTGCATTTTTTGAGACAAAACTTTTTGTTCCAAAAAATATAATCTCTTGTAGTGATAACTTTAAAAGAGTTTGTTGATTAGTGGGACAACACCTTGCGGAAGAATGTTAAGAATGAAAATGCAACAATGGGCTTTCATTTAAAAGAATTGGCCAATAGCTCACTCTGCTTTGCCTCAATTGAGATTGAGTCCAGTGCATCCTATGCATTTTCTTTTGGAACAACTCCTTATGCTTCTGATCAACTTTAAATTTGGCCCTTTAGTTATATATTACATCTATTTGATAACATATCTGCACAAAATCATCCACATGATGAGAGGAAATCAGCAGCATATCCTCCTACGGATCCTCCTTGACAGAATGGTTTCACCATAGTTGGAAAGTCAATTGTGTATGTTTAAGACTATTGTATATGTTAGGAAAGTCTAGCTGTACATTCACATTTCTTGCCTATTGTACAGAGCTATTGATGAGCTCCTTGAGTCCTTGTAACTCGTATATAAGCAATACAATACTCTCTATCTTCACTCTCGTGAAATAGACTTTTCTCAAACTTCTTCATGGTATCTAGAGACTACGGGAAAAGATAGACGTGTCAAGCAACTCTTCTATTTCATTCAGTTCTTCTAAGGAATACTCCTACCCTGTGACACAAAACATTTCAAACTTTGTGTCCATTAAGCTTTCGTCCACCAACTTCCTTTTATGGAAAACCCAAATGACCAACATCCTTGAAAGTTATGATCTTCAAGGCTTCCTTATTGGTGAAATTTATACTCCACCAGAGACCATTGTCATCTCTGATTCTGAGGTGCAATAAAATCCTGCGTACCATAAATGGCATAGGACATATAGATTGGTCAAGGGTTGGCTTACTGCTACCCTTTCAGAGGAAGTGCTAGGCATTGTTGCTGGCTTAGGCACTGCTGTTGAAGTTTGGCAAGCACTCGTTCATGCTTTTGCTCTAGTGTCCTCAGATCAAAACCTTGCACTAAAGCAAAGGCTCACATGTATTACTCATGGCACCGATAGCTTGAGTACACATCTTCGTTGTTTAAAAAATATATGTGATGAACTGGTTGCCATTGGCAAACCTGTTCATGACCACAAGAAATCTTGGTGGTTGCTCAATGGTCTTGGCAAAGATTTTGAAATCTTTACTGCTAACATGTTACGTCCTCCTTTTCCATCATATTCTACTGAAAGACTCTACTGAGACAAAGATGGGCTGTCAAGAACGTAGAGGAGGTAGGATGGGCAGTTGGTCAGATCTAATATGGATCGTACATGGACGGTAGTTGGAGTCGGCGGCTCTCCTAGGGATCCCTCATCTGGGATCCCTGGGGAAGAGGATCAAGTTGGCCCTTGCGAACAGCTTGATGCACTATCTCCCTTCAACCCTTTGATCGAAATGCAGCAAAAGGAAGGAAAATCCATAGACCGACCCCATCGTCTCCACCCCGTAGGAACTACGAGATCACCCCAAGGATGCCTTCTAAGTCGTAACACTCCTTGAAAGCAATGCTGGAAGGCACCAAATCAATAGCCCTCTAACCCCTACCATGGTGTTCTATAGCCAGAAAACTTACAAAAACAAGAAGGGTCAAGGACAGTCTGGTTCTTTTAATTCCAAGGGGAGAGGTTTTGTTCAAGGGAACCAATCTGCCAACATGACTTCCTCTTCTTCTCGCCAATTTTCAGGTAGCAGCCAGCCTAATGGGCACACACACTACTCCATCGAGAAGGATGACATTCCAACCTATCAAATCTGCAACAAGAAAAATCATACAGCTCTCAAATGTTTCAAAACTTGCGGCACCTTTGCACGTGGAAATAAAGAATTCTAAAATTAAAAATAACTACTTTTTCATATAAAATTTCAGAAAAGATATAACTTAAAAATAACTTCAATTTATAAAATCTTAGAAAAACCTAATTTTAATTTTATCTAAGAAATAACGTAAATTCTAATTTTATATTTTTTCTTTTATTAAAAACAACTTAATATCAATTTTTATGTCAAAAATAAATTTATTCTTTTAATTTTAAAATAAAACCTTTTAAATCCCATGTGACAATATTTAAGACTGCAACATGTTCTTAGTTAAACAAGGTTGCCGAAATATAAAATGGAAGAGCCAAATTTAATGTTTGTTATAGGACATGGTATTATCTAAAACAAAAACAAAAAAACAAAAAAACTTCACAAAGGCCTAATCTCAATCAAGGCAAAGTACACTGCTATTAGCCAATGACAAATACTACAAGGAATCCTTATACCACTTAGCTCTACCTAACCAATATGTGATTTGTAATTTTGTTTCTCGATTTAAACACACACATATTTAAGCATTAATATAGAAGGGAAAAAAATGACAAATCATATGTTAATTAGGTGGATGTGTGTGGTGTAAGGCTTCTGTTGATAACGTGTTTTGTATTCGCCGCATTCCTCGCCTCACACGATGATACCCTACAAAACAGTAGTTGTGAGTGCTCGGGGGGAGTGTGTAGCATTTCCAATGCCTAAGTTAGTGTTGAGTGTGTTTATGAAAAGGGAAAAGAATGAGGGAGCAGAAGGTGAAGGAAAAAACCTCTCTTACCCAAGCTTAGGAATAGGTTTATGTACTAAGCCAAAGTAGTTAAAATATTTTTTTTAGATTTGAAAAGATTTGATTATTTGTTGTGTTTTATTTAGAAGTTTGAGAAAATTGTAATAATGTACTACGCCAAAGTGGCCCCTCCTTTATTACCGCATTAAAGGCTGGAGGGTCTTTCAAAACCCCAACTTTAGTGGCTCACGGTCAAGTTGCCAACCATGCCATAACAAGTCTTGACGGGCCCAAGGCTGATGCCTTGACACTGTCAATGGCAAGCCTTGATAGCCCCAAGGCCCATTCCTCGACACTACCACTGACATGCCCTGACAAACCCACAGGCCAGGCCTTGGCACACCTAGGATGCCCAACGAGGTTAGTGACAACTCGACACAACACACAATAGCCCTACCTGGGCAGACAAAGAGGTTAGTGGCTGCCCAACCCTGCCCAGCACACAGCCCAACGCACACACACCTAGCAACAATGACAGCCCAACGCAAGATCAACGCCAAGGCCCCTTGCCTGGGCCATGCCACAACAGCAGCATAGCCCAGCACCCAGGCCCATGCCTAGGCCATGCCAGCCCCACGCCAACAGCCATGCCCATGGCCCATGCCATAGGCTCGCCTAGGCCACCATATGCCACGGGCCATCATGGGGCTCATCCAAGACTTAATTTACAAAGGGGCCTTTTAGGGTTTCTCACTTATGTTATTGCTTTAAATAGGACCTTTGGACATTTCATTTGTGTCTTTTGGCAAATTCCTTTTGTGGATGGTTTGTTTGTTCTTGAGATCATTTTCAATGCCTTTGCACTTGGGTTACTTGAGTGCAATTCATGAATCCCAAGAAAAGGATCATCACCTTACAATTTATGAATAGATGTTGTTCCATTTATCTTTCTTATGTTTCATCACCTTTCAATTCGTGAATAGGTATTGATTCCTTTTATCAATCTTATGAGTATTTTCCATTCACTATCCAATTATCCATTGATTGTTCATATATTTTCTAGCTTGTTCTTATATTTTCTTGAACTTTCTCACCTAGCAAACACATACTAAGCTTCCATCAATCCAATTCCATATCTCCTATATTTTCTACATTCCTAAAACAGCCTTTGTCTATCCAAAGTGCCTTTGCCGAAACCCTAGCCATCCATAAGGATTTCCTAAATTTTAGGAATACTAACCCTAGCCTCCCTTTGCAATTCCTATATTTTAGGATCATCTCTTGACCTAGTCAAAATCCTAATCCATCTTCCAATCCCTCAAAATTTGAAATACACCCCTTACCCTTATTCAAACCTCAAATCCTAACAACTCTCATCCATCTTATCATTTAGGATCAAACCCTAGCCAGAGCATCCTCAATGGATTAGCTAAACGCTAAATCCATCGCATATTTAGCTATTAGACCCCAAAATATCATCACAATGGATTAGCTAAAATCCAAATATTTGGACTTTAGTTACAGTGAACACCAAAATCATTTCCAAATTTGCTAGTTACTGTAGATACACCAAATGTATATTTTATCATTTATTTCTCTTTCTGCTTTCGTGTCTACTTTCAAGTTGAATAAATAATATTACCAGTTGATATTTGGGAGGTCGGTTTCAAGTAAATTAACTACTTTCAAGTAAATGTCTATATTTTCTAAATAACTATTAATGCATGGCTTCAGTTTACTCATAAAAAAAAAAACCATTAATGCACAGCTCATGTGTTAGGGGGGCCTCATATGGTACCAGACCTTCTCTTTTTTGTTTATAATATGATTACTAATTAACATAATTTAATTAGAATATGATTACTAATTAATATATAATAGATAGAATGGTAAAATGTGATAAAATAAAATAAATTAATAATTAAAAAAATTATACATAATCCAATTTCATATCTCCTATATTTTCTAAATTCGTAAAACATAGCCTCCCTCCATCACATTAGCCCTAGCCGAAATCCCTAGAGTCTCATAAGGGTTTCCTAAATTTTAGGAATCCTCACCACATCTTCCATATCCAAAATCCCTACATTTTAGGAATAACCCAAGACTCATTCAAACCCTAAAAGACCTTCCTTTCTTGCCTTAGCCAAAATCCTACCAATCCCAAAATCATCTCCTACCATTTAGAATTTCATCTTACACCTTCCAATCCATAAATTCTAGGAACAACCTAGAATCACTCAGCCACGCAAAAGACCTTCCTTTCCAAGCCTTAGCCAAATCCCCATCTTATCATTTAGAGTCAAACCCTAGCCACCTTATCCAACATCTAAACCCTATCTTCCATCTCCAAATCCCTAAATTTTAGGAATTAACCTAGACCAATTCAAACCCTAATTTTCATCCCTTTCTTGCCCTAGCTGAAACACTCTAGCCCTAGACCATCCCCTCCAATTTTGAAATTTCCCTTAGCCACCATCCAAACCCTAGCCTCACTTCACCATACCAACCCTAATCATCACCCAAGTGACGCCAACACCAAGGATCTCATCAAGCTCAATTCCACCACTAAACACCATACATCCATTAACCTAGGGACCCTCTATTGCCATAATTCATTCAAGGCAAGCAAGGGTGAAAGAGACATACGGTCATCAGAAGGCAAAGCGAGCTAGCGGATCTTAATGTTTAGGGACTTGACCGAGGTCCCTAACAGGGTCCTTCTTCACTTCTGCACTTAATGTTAGGCGGAGGGAGTGCGCCCACTATCCTAACTCCCAAGCCTAGAGGTGGTGCTTGGCATTGTTGTCGTTTGTGGCTATCCCTGTACTACCAACATGGCACGATCTAGTGCAAGGTGTGTGGAGCAAAGGGCAATGAAGTGCGTGATCGCTTTGCCGATCCTTCTCTCCCTTGTACGTACCCCGCGGGTTAGTACCCGGGTCTGCTTCCATTATCTATGTGGAGTTGGGGCGTGCACATTCTGAGATGGCCTAGGGGCTTTTGCTGACCCTGTTGAGAGGGAAATTCCATTCCAGCTTCCATATAGAATTTCTCATTAGCCAATATCCCTTCATTCATTCAGCTACTACATCCCATGCCTGTTGCATTTTAGTTAAATAGTAAGTGTTGTATGCTAATACCATGCATGTTCGAAGAAGTAAAATGGGAGATAGAGGAAACAAAATGATGCAACTGCAAACCCATTGAAACAGAAGGTGCAATTTGAATATAGCAAGTATCTAAAAAAGTAAATATTTGAAATTTTAGTTACTTATTTACTTAACTTTAGAGAAAATGAGTGCAAGGTAAAGATATGATATTTGCAATCTTAAGATATACAAGTCTCACGCATTCCTTTTGAAAAAAGTAGATAAGTTTAGGACCCGCTTGAAAAAAAAATTATTTTTTTAATAGTAGACTCCACTTTTTTTTAATGGAGTGTGCGGAACATCGCATCATAAGACTTACTTCTTGAGATGAGACATATTTTCTATAAAGATGTTCTTTTCTCTTTTTCTGATCAGTAATGCTATATACAGTCATGAATTGTGCAAGCTTTATGCACTACTTTTGAAAAAGAGTAAAATCCACTATTAAAAAATTAATTTTTTTATGTGGCTCTAATATTTACGTAACTTTTTACAAAAAGAGTGCATAGTGCTTGCACTTTATGAATGCAAATATCATTTAATCATTCTCTCTGATTTCCATCAAAAAAATTATGGTTTCTCTCACTGCTATAACATATCCTTAAATTGCACATACTTGTTGCATGCTCTGTCTATTTGAGACTTGTACTTAGTATTACTCAAAGAAAAAAGAGTAAAAGAAAACCTAAAGGCTTACAAAGCACATTCTTTAGATTAATTAGAAACAATTTTGAGTTATTCTACATATATTCACTTTTAGGTACTTCTTGCACACTCTACTGATGTGATTGACCAAAATAATTATTTTATATTAAAAAAATAACGTAGTCAATTATATTAGTGTAGTGCATAAAGAATATGTAAAAGTGACTGCACCTAGAATTTTTGTATATATAATAATTTACAAGATTTTGCTGACCTTGAAATGGAAGAATTGAACATAGAATTTCATCATTATGAGCATATTTAGTCAACATTCAAACTTGGAGGGATTGCCAAATATTTCTAAATTGTGCCGTAAGTACTAGAAGATCAAATATCTACCAACTTATTTTTCGAGTTGTTGTACTTGTGCTTACTCTTCTTGTTTCTACTGCAACTATTGAATGAGCATTTTCAAGTATAAATGTTATCAAAACTAGACTTTGCAATAAAATTAAAGCTGAATTTTCGGTTGATAGAAGGAGAAATTGCTACAAGATTTAGTATAGATCCAATCATAGATGATTTTCGAGATTTAAAATGGTGATGGGTTCCATTTTAGTTAGTGATTTAGTTCAAATGTGAAGTATACTAAGAAACATGGCTCGTTTGGATATAGAAATGATCTTTTTTCATATCATATTATCATTACAATTTTTTTAAATTCTCACATAAAATATAATAAATAATTTAATTTTTTAAATTTTAAAATAATAATAATAATAATAATAAATAATATTTTATTCAACTAATCTAAAATCATCTTATCTCATTATCTAAACGAAGCGTTAAAAAATATTTTGAGCGTTATTAAAGCATTTTTGCCGTAAAGGCCTTTATTTATTTTCTTTGAGTGGGTTCTTTTACGATGCCTTGGTTTCTGGATTTATTTAATAATTGTAACCGCCGAGGCATCCATTTAAGATAGGTCTTTTACGATTTTTTTTTTTTTTTTTTTAATATCTATAACTGGCCGGTAAGGAGATCATATATGTTGTCACGGTAAGTATCCATTATAAGAGAGAGTTTATTAAAAAAATTATGGGGTACATTCCTCTTTTTTAATTATGTTAATAAACTATATGAAAGAATACCACTAATTGATAAAGATCTCGTTTGGATAGTGAAGTGAGATAAGATGATTTTAGATAAAAGTTGAATAAAATATTATTAGAATATTATTTTTTAATATTATTATTATTTTAAAATTTGAAAAAATTAAATTATTTATTATATTTTACATGAAAATTTGAAAAAATTATAATGATGAGATGGAATAAAATAGTTTCACTATCTAAACGAGACCAAGGAGATAAAGAGTGGAGGGAAGGGCTAGAACTCTTCCACTTCCTTGGCAATTTATTGCCAAATGTGCGAGGGAAGCAGAGGGGAGAGAGATTTTTTTTTCGGAAGGAGAGGGGGAGAGACAATTTTTGTCTAACATATTTAAAAGCCACCACTGTTAGATTGGATTAGAAATTGCAAGAGTAGTGTCTATATATTTTTTTAATTGCCAATAGGCATATAAAAAATAATTCATTACCCGTCACTAAACTATTTATATTTATAAAATTGACAAAGACGGCCATGAATACTAGAAATTTACGAGTGTTACTTTGGTCAAAAGGAGTGATTAGCAACTTTTGATGACTAATATATATATATATATATATATGTATATAAAACTTTTAATGATTGGTGATAAATATGAGACGGTTTGAAAGTAGCAATTTTTCATTTGGGTCAACGAATTTTAAAGTCAAAAGACTTCATTACCAGCTCATCAGCTCAAAAAATAATTAAAAAAGAAAAAAAATATTTTAGTGAGTTCTAAATACAAATTGGCCCCAGTAGTAATAACTAAAAACTGCATAACAGAGATCCTTCCATCCATCGTCTATAAAGTTAGTAAAGAAAGATAGTAGATTCATCTCTCTGTCCAATCTGCTCTTTGAACCCAGAATCAGTCTCTCATGCTATTTGGTCATGTGGCGCTTCAATGGATGTATGGTCTATGAGTTCAAAAAGAATTCAGAAATCAAGCCTGCATGAAGGATCTTTTAAAGATATTCTAACATCTTTAATGGATCACTTTTCTCCATTGGAAATCATAGAATTTGCTGTTACTGCAAAAGCCATTTGGTGTAGGAGGAATAATTGGCTCTTTGAACAGCAATTACAATCCCCTTCTCAGGTGTCAAAGCTTATCCAAGCAGAGCTGAGTTCTATTAAGTTGTGGATTGAGAATGGAACAAAATAGAAAGGAATCCAAGCTGCTAAAGTTAACAGATGGATTGCTCCCCCCATTAGATATGTTCAAAGCCAACTGGGATGCTGCCATTGATAAAGTCAATTCAAGGGTGGGGATTGGTGTAATTGTTAGGAACTCAGAAGGAGCTGTTATGGCATCCTTATGTTCTTCGATGGACCTGCTCCCGAATCCACTTCTTGGTGAGGCCATAGCAGCTCGAAGAGTCTCTTCCTTCTGTGCAGATCTGGGTCTTCAGCATATAATACTCGAAGGTGATTCCCTTTTGGTGGTGAAGGCAATCCAAAACAAGGAAGATAGTTGGAGTGATTCTGGCCTTGTTATTAGAGATATTAAGATTTTGCTTTCTAAGTTCCTCTCTTGGTCTGTCTTATATGTCCATAGGGAAGTTAATGTAATTGCACATCACTTGGCAAAATTTGCTCTTAGCTGCCAAGAGGATTGCATAATGATCGAGGACTGTCCCCCTTGTATCAAGCAACTACTTTGATGAATGAAATAGTTTATTTTCAAAAAAAAAAAAGAGTAAAGAAAATTTTAACACTTAATATATCAGGGCCAATATTGTTATGATGAATAATTCTATATGTAGTCCTGAAATAGGCCTCCCCATGCACGACTCAATGAAACGGGGAGTTTTAATCAATTAAAACGATTTCATTTCAATATCGAGCACCAAAGACTCTTCTCCCTCAAATAACCCGACCCTCTCTCCCCCCTCCCCCCAAATTTTCCCTTGCCCAGGCATTGCTCGAAGGTGAGCTCTCTCTCTCAAATCTGACGTCCCAACTTACCCAGACCATAAGTTGCCAAACGCACATTCGGAAGATTGAAAGGCGAGTTTAATCGCCAAACCCAGACCAGAACTCTCTCTCTCTCTCAAATCTAACGTCTGCCAAACATACCCAGATGTAGTTTGCTAAATGTAGACTATCTGTAGTTAATTAAATGGGTTTTGGTCTATTTTAATTTTGGATTTTGATTTCTAGTTTTTTCATCTTCGATTTTAATGGATTTTATCAGTTGACTTTTCCCATGTCCATTCTAATCTCTGGTTAATTTTGGTGGTCTTTCTGGGTTTTAAATGGTTTAGGATCCTTGATAGAGCCGTGGTGTTTGTTCTTTTACAAGTTTTGATTCTAGCAAGTAGTGCTTTAAAGGAGAAAGCCCAGGTTTGGATTTTAAGAATTCTATGTTTATCTTGCCGAATATAAGTTTTTTACCATCAAGTTAAGTAAGTGAATACCGAAATCAAGAAAATTTGAGACCTTCCATCCAAGTGCTAAGAAACAATCTTTTTCGAACATAGGATATGAAACACAGGCCATTCTTGGGTAGAATCGTTGGAGGGAGGGAATGATGATCTGATAATTTGAGCTTTAGGGACCTTTTTGACATTTCACCTTAATTTGAAGAGTAAATTACTATCAAGCCCCATTTGTCCGCATGCAGGCCCCTATTTGGGACTGTATCTAGCAGTTCTCTGTTATGATATGTGTTAAAAATAACAATTCTTCTAGGAGCAGTCGGTAGTTACAAACGGCGTACAATCGGCGCTTAGAATAATAATTTTATTGCCACGTCAATTAAAAAAAATGAGAGAAAATGAAGAAGAAGAAATGCGGGAAAGATGAAAGAAGCTAGCTTATTCTTCAAGGCCGTGCGGAAAAAATGAAAAAAACTCTCAGCTTGCTTTGATTGTTGAAAGAAAGTGGGAAAAATACTGGGAATCATTGGCGGACCAAAAATATTCTTCTGCATTTAGTCTTCGACATCCTCATCTATAAATAAACCGGTAAAATCACGATGTGGTCTTCGTCTTCTTCTTCACCGTGTGGTAAGAAATCACAGTTTGGATTATGCTTTGAATGTATTGGATGAATTTCCTCTATTTTGAAGCTATATTTTTCAAGCTCTGTTTTCAAGCTTGAAAACATGTCTAAAATTGTCTACAAATGGGTTTCGGTTTCTCAAACCAGAAGTACGAAGTGCTTTTCATTTAGGAAACACAAAACAGAAGCACTTAAGTTCACCCATTGCATGAGCTTCACTGGGCTCATTGATGGCATCTGAGCTTATGGTTCATGTGGAATCAATGTTTAAAGGAAAACAATTAGTTCAATACCTGAGAACTCTTAAACTAACCATGATTAGAATCCATAGATTTTTCCCCGACCCAGGACTCAGATAGATCCCTCATTTTCACGCTACTAACTCGAACAGCACCAGAGGTGTCGGTGTAAGTTGCTATAATGTCAATATCTTGTGCGAAATGTATAAATATAAGAACCACTATTTCTACTGAGAAAAGTGAAAGAGGAAGAGACAAATTAATGCAGCAGTCTTGAAGGATCAGGGGCAGTGATGTTTTATTTACAGTCTGTGAAATGATCAATGTTGGTGGCTCACTTTGTGTTTCACTCCAAACATAGTCTGAATCTGGTTTAGTAGTAAATATATATGAAACAAATTTCGATTGTATATATGACATACTGCATGCCGTAGTACTAGGGCTGCAACCCGATCCACCGATGGTTGATTTGGACCCGACCCAAACCGACCCTTCAACCTGTCAAGTCGGAGATGAACCGACCCGACCCAAATATTGCGGGTCGGGTCGAAAACCGGACGGTTTGTCTTTTCTTCTTCTTCTTCTTCGATCTCCACCGTTCGCTTGCCCAGGAACTCGACGGGCCACAATCCTACTGCAACAGACCTCTCACCACTCTCGGTCTCTCCATTACCGAATCGCCGGACCCTTCATCAGATTCCAAATCCTTCGGCAACTCCAATATCGTTCCAGGTTGGGTCGAGGGGCGAATTCAGTGCTCCAAAACCATCAGAACCCTCGAGACCACGGCGCAAGTTCACCCCCAGCTCTTTACTTAGACACTGATTACCAAAGCTGTCGAGAGTTACGGCGTGGGGTATATGAGCCAAGTACTTGAAGGGGCCAAGGAAGACGTCGAGGAGGTCGAACTCGAGGACGACTCAGTCAGGGACCTAAGGGACCAAACTCGGCCTCCGATTCTCGTGCGCTTGCTTTTATCCTTAGCTGGAACAGGAGTCTTGCCATCATGGACGACAACTCAAAGGCGCTAGATCTAACTCCAAGAACCATAGCATACCTCCCGTCAATACTGCACAAAAGAAGCAACAAGGATTCAAGCTCTACGAGAGGAGGAACAACCTCAAGAACAGCCTCATGATCAACACCTTGATGCCTAACTTTTCTCACAATCCAGACCCAACAGAGAGTAATGGAACCGAGAAATGAGAGGGAGGCTTCGCTTTTTCACTGCAATGGATTTTGAGTCGGGTTCTGTCCGATATTAGTCAGATTGGATGGATGTCGAAACCGACATTTACTCAACCCTACTTTAACAGGTTTGACCCATTCGGATTGTATAGGTTGTGCGGCCCAACGGGTATTTTGCACAGACCTACGTAGTACAACAATCTTGTCCATTGTATGAGTCAAAAGAAGAACCTCTGCATACGAACTCAAAGGAAAAAAGGGTGTTTGGATCAGATAGCTTTAATCATTCGTCAAATTGCACTCTCTTTTAGTCTGATAGTGGAGAGATATTTCCAACACTATACTAATAATAGTAGGATTGGTTTAATTTGCTATGTTCTTTCCTTTTTTCTTTCTTAAAAAAGAAATAAACAAAGAGAAATTTGTGCATGCATGTTATGTCCAAGCTGCTGTATATATGGAGGGAGGCTATTTTGGTAAGCAATTGAAATGCCTCATTGGGTCATTATGCTTAAACAATTGAACATAAGCCAGTCTTTCAACTGGAAATTGGTGGGGTAGGAGCTAAATTCACAAGCCGAAAACAAAACAGAAACATACAGGGTACAGTCAATGTACAAAGGAGAGAAATCATGAGGGTGACATTAATTAATCGATCAATTAATCAATTAATGAATGGATACTATTCAAACACCTCTGTGCAGTTGTTTGCAAACAAATACTCGAAAGCCAAGGAGAGCTACCATCTTGTTATGCTTGTAGGTACCCCTTCCCTTCAAGGTAAGAAACCACTAATGCTTATAAATGGCAGTACTTCTTTAGGAAAGTATTACAAATGCTTATTAATGTTGCAGTTACCATGTCATTTTAGTAATATAACTAAACTTAAGTATCCTTGCACGAATTTTGTTTCACTTGGGCATACATACCTAAAGACAAATCATGAAAATGCAGGAATTTAAGAGTACTGATGGGAGTCTCTTCAAGGGACTAATTCTAAAAAGGTCTCAATCATGTTACTGGTTTTAGTTATTCAACCACTTCAAAACTGCTAAAGTATATATTCCCTAGAACTCATTCTTCCTCTTAGAAGCTTCAAAATTCAGATTTCAAATATTATACTCATACTTCATACTTCATTTCTTTGGGCTAGCATGTTTCTAATATTATATTCTTCTTAAAGACTGACCTTGGATATTGAATAACGTGTACAGGGCATTGGATCACGCCCGGTGCAATGATATGGTTGAATTTTAATTTTTGTATTTTTTTTTTAAACTTTATGGATGTAGATGAATTTTATTTTTTATTTTGTTTTTTTTTTTTTGGGAGGGGGGTTTGAACACCCAACCCAATCATGGACTCAATATATGGCATGATGCCAAAATAAGTATATGCAAAAAAATCGTCTATTAGATATGACTTCTCATTAAATATTCTTTAACTGCAGGAGTATTGTCTATGGAGGCTGTGCTACTTAGGACATGTTGAAGCTGCAATGGAGAGTAGCCACTCTTTGAGCAAATGCATTTATGTTTAATTGTATATGTAATTTAGATTCATTCCCATACTGGCCAGAATAGAAGTAGGAAAATGAGTTATTCTTATGTACTGTTAATTAGTCTCTCTTATTATAGTTTGTGCCGTTTGGCACTAAGATAAAATGTTCAGAGTCTTGTGGTTTTGTATGGTCAAAATAGATAGGTACATTTATTTATGCTGGAGTTAGTCCCCAGGTTTTGTCTCCATTGTTTTTTTCTTGAATCAGAGCTTCAAGTGGTACTCTTATCATTCAGTTGGAATATAGATTTTAAGTAATGAAAATGTCATTTTTTGAGTTTTGGTATTTTAGTTGAATGCTTGGTGATTGCAATAGGGATAATTGCATGACACGAGTCCCATTTCAATCTGCAGGTGTGTTTATATAAAGAAAAATGATTGGTCCCATTTCAATCTGCAGGTGTCTTTTCTATTGTTCATTTTCTCCCACTACAAAAACCAACAACCACCATTACAGGTTCACTACCAATGTACCTTTATTGATGTGCACTCCCAGTACACCTCCATAATCATAAAAGTTGTAGCTTGAACTAAACCCAAAAACACACACAGACACTTGCATTTCCTCAAACAAATAGAAGTTTATATATATATATATATATATATATATATAAACTTGCAAATACAGAAAACTATTAAAAATGCAAACCTTGCCTCAATAGTTTGAGTGTTCAATAGATGAATTACATTAATTACATGTTAGCTGCTATATAATCTTGGAAATGAGTGCTATAGGAGTTACACTGCAAACGTATAACTGAGATAATTTAGATAATACATTGTAGATCATCAGCTGCAAACAAATGTCCATGTGAGCTCCTGCTATAAATGTCTTCAGAATCAAGTGAAGGTTTAATCTTCTACACTTGTACTCAATGCTGGCTTGCCAAGTTTATGCTTTTAAGCACAAGATGCCAGTCATCAAGAACTGAATTGTATTAATAAACATCAAGCAGATTATGAAATACAGAACTGAAACTTTATATCATGTATTCATGCCAATTTTTTTCTTCCAGCAAAAACATTGTCATAATTCTTATTATACATTACATAATAAAAATTTAATTTCAAATTGATCCATTCAAAACATTAACGAATGAGAGTAATTGCTTTTTCTTTTTCCTTTTTTGATAATTGATTATAAATAATAATAAACAACAACATCCACCTCAATTTGAAGTACATCCAGGAATTTTCTTCATATATATTTTGATATCAGCACTGCACATAAACTCCTGGGTTTTCAGTATCCAAGTCAAAGAGATGCTCTACAACATATTCACCCAGTTCAACATGCCATGAATAGAACAATCTTCAAGAAAAGAACCTCAAATGGTCCCATTTCCATATTCTTATGGCCTCTACTTCATCAAACATCCCAACTTGGCCAAGAAGATCTAATTATTCCTGTTTAATTTGGTAAAATATTAAAATGATGGATCATTAAACTAAAATATTGGCGTAGAAGTTCTAGCAGCCCGGCTTGGGTACAAACAAATATTAAACCCACAAATGTGATATCAACTGTTTAATTTTTTTTAAAGGAAGTGTATGTTGATTACTAACAAAAAAAATCTTAATCGGGAAGAAGAAACATTAACTTAGTTGATAATCTTTAGTAGAGCTGATAATATTGAAAGAATAGTAATAACTATTCCCCACCATAGAATGAGACATTGAAAACATACCAATGGAGCTAAAATCTTCCAATTAATCTCCAAAGAAAATTAAGGAAGTGACAGATCCAATGGCAAAGGGAAATGCCTCACGAATAATATGGCTTAGGAGGGAAAAGTGGACTCAAAAGGAAAACCCTAGAGAGAACCGTACCTGATGATTTCGCGCGACTATGACTCGACATGCTTCCATGATTGTTTCACTGAGGAAGGCGATCTTAGGGGCCGTGCTAACATATAGTTTAACCAAAAAAACAAAAACAAAATTAAATTTAAATTACAAGTGTAAGAAACCCATCAATTACCAGAGTCCTTGATCACCTTCTTCTAGGGTTAACGACGACCACAAAGGAGGGAGGGAGGCTTCTTGGGAGGTGCTTCGAGGGAGGGAAATGAAAACACTGAGGGAGGGAAGGTGGGAACTTTTGCTTCGAGAGAGGAAATGAAAATAGAGAGGGAAGGAAATGGAAATTGCTCAAAACGGTGCGTTTCTTTATTTTGCCACATCAACCGCGTTTATACGGTGCTTACACCAGCCGACTGACTCTAGAGTTTTTCTAAAAATAATGTGATAGCGTGTAAAAACCTTTTTCAAAGTAGACAAGAATGAAATAAATAATATTGAGTAATTATTAGGTAGTCTTAGGTCCCGTTTGGATTATGAGATGAGTTGAAATGGTTTTAGATATAACATATTGTTAGAATATTATTTTTTAATATTATTATTATTTTGAGATTTGAAAATGTTAGATTTTTTATTATATTTTATGTAAAAATTTAGGAAAGTTGTAATGATAAAATGATATGAGTTGAGGTAAGTTTCGAATCCAAATAATGCCTTAGAATATACATACGAGTTAATTCTATTTTCAAGCCTGTTTGAAAAACATACAATCCATATCACTTAAATGGTAGGAATCGATTTAAAAGATTTGAATTTTAAAATTTATCTTCCAAATGAAATTATGTTCTGTAAACAATTTATTAGATATGTTATACACGTGTAAGAATATAATTTTTCTATGAATAAAATCCAAGGGGTTGGTCCAAGTGGTGAATGTCTTGGTTTTGTGGTATCACTCCCTTTAAGGAACAATGTTCAACACCTCATAGATGCAAATAATCATTTGGGTCTACACTTCTAATGAAAAGTCAGCGATTTAACCAGTTCTGTGTAGGAAAACTTCAGAGGGTACGGTGCACGTGATTGAAATTTACTCTATAGGAGTGGATCTGAAGTACCTTGAAGATGTTCCCACATAAATAATAATAATAATAAATAAATAAATTCTATGAATATAGGGTGCTCTTGCTATATTAAAAAAGAGTAATGATATACACACATCACATTGCACAACACATTGTATAATAATGTTATAAAATGAGAGTATTTTTATAAAATGATGTTACTTTTATAAGATGTTTTATAAAAATATCTCCATTTATAATATAATTATGTAAAGTATTGTGAAAAATATTATGTGTGAATCATTTTCCATTAAAAAATGCTATACAATTAGAAACTGGTCATTGTGCCAAAACTTCTAATAATATAGTATGTTGTGATAGCGTGAAAGTATTATTTCATCCATACTTTAAGATTTCTTAATAATTAGTTAGGTAAGATTAAATCAGTATTTTACATCCACTGTGTGAAGAGGTTTGAGATTTTTAGACCCACTATACTTTGACCTGTTCAAGAAAAACTACATTACTCAATTGTTTGAAACCAGTAGTATTTGTTTTTTTGTTTTTTGAAACAAGATTCGATATGATCAAGTTCTTTCAAAAATACTGATTAATGTTGGAAGTGGGACACACCAAGATATTTGACTCCATTTCAAATTGAAAGACTTTTGGTTAAAGGGTGAATGGGGGTTAAAGCTGGAGGTGGAAATTGAGGCTGGTTGGGGGATTTTGGGGTTTTGACTACAGCAGCAAGCAGTCAGTCCGTTTGAAGGGTTGCGGGTTTGGCAGCTTGTTCACTGCCCATAAGCAAAAGCTCGAGATCATAGAGAGAATAGAAAGAGAGAGGTTTTGTGATTCTGATCGACTCTCTCAGTTGTGCATCCCTTTTCTTTCTTTTGCCTTTTGGGTTTTGTTGAGGGTCATTTTTTGTCTTCTTTCTCTGCTCCTCGTCTTCTTTGCCTATCATCATCATCATCATCATCTCTGTTTTCCAACAGATCCAGCTGCAACTCATCCACTCTGGTGAGTTCTTATCTATTTCTATTTATGTATCTACACGCTGTGTTATTCTGTTTCTTGATAGCTGCGTTTGACTTTTAATTTAATTTTTTTTAATGTAATCGGCGTTTATTGGTTTCTTAATTTGATCGCCTTCTTAATCAAATGCTGTTTCTTTTTTCTCTTCTTTTTCATTAAAAAATCAATTCCAACGATTCTGTTATAATTTTTTTTTTTTCGAAGTATTATGATTCTTACTCTCGGATTAGTGATTGGATATCTTGTTGATTGACAGTTTGGTGATCTGGAGTTAAAAGGCTGGAGTTTCAGTGGTGATCAGTATTTGTACTGTGGATGTATGGGAGGAACTGTAATGTTTCATTCTTAGTTTCAAACTGGTATCATTAAATTCCTAGCTGTGGGAGTCAAAGGAGCTTCTGGTCTGTCTCTGATACTTACAGTTTTGAATTTCTGGACACACGGGCTGCTCTCAATGATTGTAAATAGTTCACTGTTGGTTATTGCATGGAACTTGTGAATAACAAGTGAGTTGTAGTTTGTGGTGGTCAATTCCATGGGTGGGATTTGCTCAAGGTCGAGAAGATCCACTGTTGATGATATAAATGTAGATAATGCTACTGACGTAAACTTTCAACATGCTAATGGTCATTCTAATGATGGGGCTGGGATGGATTTTCCGTCTCGTGCATTGCCAGAAAAAATAAATAGCCATGACCCATCACCAGTTGGTGAAGTTGTGGATAAGCAGTTAAGAGAACCGAGTGTAGTATCATATGGACTGCATCCAGATGATATCAATGACGGGATTCCCCACTTGTCGAGGGTGTTATCAAACAAGTCTAGATCAATCAAATCTAAGCAGGCAGCAGTGGCGAAGGTAATTTTGAACTCAATTTGTTCTTTGCATGTTTTTGCTTTATGGTTTTCTTGGAATTGATAATACATCTTTTAGATTGAACAATGTATGGTATAATAGGTTGCTAGATGCAAGTTTGTTTTATATATGCTTGTCTTCAGTAGCATTTGAAACCAGAGTCCCAGACTCTTCTATTGGAAGGAATCCATTGCTAGAAATCAGACCCATCAGAATGAGGATAGTAACATGTTGCAGTAATTCCAGTTAATGAATTCCTAAGAGTTACCTGTCCATTCTACAGCTCTTTTCAAATCATGGCTTTGTGCTGTGTGGTTTCTTTTTGTCGAACAAAGAATTTGAAATCATGCTATAAGAACACAAAGAGACAATAATCAAGCAAGAATGTACCTTAGATAACAAGTAAAAGTGGCATGAACTTTCAAAGGTTTATATTTTGAAGTATATGTATTAAATTCTATTCTTTTTGTCTTGGCATGGGATAAATTTATAATCACGAAATTTAACCGATCACAACCTTGCTCCATTCCCTTTTTGGGTAGAACAGATGTACTTAATTCTTTAATTTGAGTAAGTTATGGGGGAAGTGGAGCTAAATATACGAAACTAATAGGGTAACCTAAGCAATTTTAGGAACATTGTTCTTTGATATGCTTGGTTTGAGTGAAAGCTTGAGCAGTATTGCACTGAGCATGAGATATATTAGGCGATTTAAGAAAGTGATGAGGGGGAAGAAAAGATTAAATAGTTTTATTTATTTTGTTTTAAAACCTATCTGCATTATGTTATAATAATTAAGTTCCATAAAAGTATACTCAAAAAGAAGACATTATGGTAGTTTTCCAGGAGTTTCACACTCGAAGGAAGTTTGAGCAGAGCTTTAATGAGACATATGTTTTTCTTACCTTAAAAAAGTTGGTGCCTTAAGAATTTCCATCCCATTAGTCTAGTGGGTGGTGTTAATCAAATAATTTCTAAGGTACTAGTGAACAGATTGAAAAAGGCGCTGAAGAGGAATATGATGCATGACAAGCATGATCAAGAAGAAAGTTTAAGGAGAGGGAAGAAGAAGCAATAAATAGAAGAAGAGAAGAAGCTTAGAAGAGACTAGAGAAAGAAGAAGAGAGGGTAGAGGGTAAGCTTGGGAAATAGAGAAGAGAAGAGAGGAGGGATAGAAAAGTCACTTTCTCAAAAATTTAATTCTATTTGAAATCTGACTTCATTGGAATACATTGATTCTTAATGAGCTTATTTTTTGATAGGTAAACAAAATTTTATTGATAATGATATAGGAGTAGCTCCAAGTACATGGGATGTACACAAGAGAAAACATCTAGTTAAGAACTAGAAATAGATACAAGAAAACATTAGTTAGCATGGACCCCTTGCCTTAGTCTTTGGCTTTTAGATGATGCAGTTCTTTGAAAAATTAAGAGCTCATCTGCAACTTGTGTCAGTTGAACATTGAGGAAATTCAAAACCAGTCAAAACAAAACTAAGCGAAATGCAAAAGAATCATTTCCTTTATTGGTAAGTAATGCGCGACTTGTGTATCTTGAATCTACAACCTCGGCCTTTACCTTTTTCTATTTGCATCAGGGTTCATTGGCATGAAATCCCAATTTTACCACAATCTAACATAATTTCAACAGTTGGTCATGTTATCAGTGATGTCAATTAAAGAAGTAAAACCTTTTTTTTTTTTCTGTCTTTTTTTTTTTTAGTTATTATTATTATTATTTTTTTATTGTCGGTTGCTATATTCACCATGTCCATTCCAATTGAACTATAATTAATTCATATTCCATATACTTTAAATGTTATGATTATTGGAATACACAGCATTTGGTGTTCTCTAGTACTATGACTATTAAACTTTAGTTTCTCCAGTCCACATGTTCATTAGAGTGTGTTATGTTCATTGAAATACGGAAGTAAATGGGAAGCCTGCCCTTGCGTTCTGCATCATCACACAAATACTGAGCCATTATTGGCTTGGTGTGGGACATAACTTGAACATTAGCCAAATTGATTAATAATAATTTTTTTTTTTTATAAGTAAGAAGTAATTGTATTGATAAAGATAGGCATAGCCCAAGTTCACCGGAGGTATACGTAAGAATACACCAAGTTAAGAACTAGAAACTGTTACAAGAAAATCTTGGAAGATGAGACCATTCAACTCTAAAGCAATGGCCCACATAAATTAAGTCTTCCAAAAATAACTCCTAAACTCCTCGGAGGATCTTTCATGATCCTCAAAAAGCCTATCATTTCTTTTTCTCCAAATACACTAGAAAATACAAATAGGAGCCATCTTCGACACCGCTGCAATCTGTGGTGTCCCTGTGAGCCCTCTCCAGCTAGCTAGTAATTCCACCACCTTTCCCGGCATTACCAATGCTAATCTCATTCTACTGAAAAAGTAATTCCAAATGTCCCTTGCAAAATCACAATGTAAGAGTATGTGATCTACCGTTTCCCCACTATTTCTGCACATACAACAGCAGTCTATAATTATGAGTCCACGCCTTTTTAGATTATCCATGGTTAGTATCTTTCCTAAAGCTGCTGTCCAAACAAAGAAAGATCCTTGGGAGGTGCTTTACTCCTCCATATGTTCTTCCACGGTAAATTGGCCTAGCTTGAGCTGTAAGTACATCATAGAAAGAGCCTACCGAAAATTTCCTTCTCTTAGAAGGTTGCCATTCCATCATATCTTCAGCTAGAACCTCAATAGAGATGTTATACAACATGCTGAAAAAGTCCACCAACTCATTCACTTCCCAATCTTCTACCTCTCTATTAAGATTGATGTTCCACTCCTGTGAGCCGTGTCTAACTGCCCTCACATCAGCCACCATAGTTTCCTTTTCTCTTGCAATTCTGAAAATAGTAGGAAAAGCATCCTTGAGCGCTATCTCAGCCACCCACACATCAAATTCTGTTGCCCATCCCCAAACTCAGCCTAGTATTACTCGAGAAAACCCCCCACCCTTGTCTAATATACTTCCACAACCCAACACCATTAACCCCCCTCTCCTCATTAGAACACCAGCCCCCCCTTGCTTACCCATACTTTGCATCAATTACCCCTTTCCATAAAGCTTCTCTCTCATGATTATACGCCACAACCATTTCAAAGACCCTAACATTACGTACCCCCAACCCACCAGCTCTCAATGAAGTACATACTTTATCCCATCCAACTAAATGAAATTTAAACTCATCACCTAGTCCGCTCCACAAAAAATCACGTTGTATTTTTTCAATTCTTAATGCAATGCTTGCCGGAAGGGGGAATAGAGACAAGAAATATGTAGGAAGATTAGAAAGAGTGCTCTTGATAAGTGCGATCCTCTCCCCCTTTGATAAGTATAGCCTTTTCCACCCGGCCAGTCTACGCTCTATTTTCTCCAACACCTCTTCCCAAATTGTCTTAGTTTTGAAAGTTGCACCCAACGGGAGACCAAGATACTTCAACGGCAGCGAGGAAACCACACACCCCAAAATACTGGCCAACCCTCTAATATTTCGCACCTCACCCACCGCAACCATCTCTGTTTTAGCAAGGTTTATCTTTAGCCCGGATACCGCTTCAAAACTCAAAACAAAGTAAGATAGCCTTCAAAGCTTGAATATGTCCTGCATTAGCCCTCACAAAACAACAACGTATGATCTGCAAACAAGAGATGAGAAATAGTGATAGAGAACCGTGGTTAGAAGCCCCCACTGAAAATCCTGAACCCCCCGACGACACCATTCTACTAAGAGCCTCCATCACAAGGAAAAATAAGAGTGGGGGGATAGTGGATCGCCTTGTCGTAGCCCCTGCGAACTATTAAAGAAACCTACTGGATCACCATTTATCAAAACCGAGAAACGAACCATTGACACACAATGCTTCATCCACCCCCTCCATCTTTCCCCGAAACCACATCTAGTTAACAAATAAAACAGAAAATTCCAATTGACGTAGTTATAGGCCTTCTCCATGTCCAGTTTACACAAAACACCCGGTATTCCTTACTTAATCCTGTTGTCCAAATATTCATTGGCTATAAGAACCGAGTCCAATATTTGTCTACCTTTCACAAACACATTTTGAGACTTAGAAATGATCTTGTCCATCACTGTGCTCATCCTATTGGCAAGTATGTAACGCCCCAATTGAAGGCCTAAACAACATAGCCTATACTCCAAAAGGACTAGTCAATGATACAATTGGAGTCTCATTAGAACCTTATAAAGAGCAAGAACTTCTCTTTCCCAAGCAATGTGGGATCCCATATACCATCTACCCTTATCCATATCACATGAGGTATTACAATCTACCCCCCTTAAATTACCGACATCCTCGTCGGGCTTGTCCATTGTAGGTGACATGGCTCAAGTCCCACATTTCTGGTTGGGATAGACTCTGATATTATTTGTAACTCCCCAATGGAAGGCCCAAACAACATGGCCTATACTCCAAAAGGACTAGTCAATGATACAAGTGGAGCCCCATTGAAACCTTATAAAGAGCAAGAACTTCTCTTTCCCAAGCAATGTGGGATCCCATGTACCACCTACCCTTATTCATATCATATGGGGTATTACAAAGTACCTTGGAAAGTATGTACACACTGCCCACAAGACTAATAGGCCTGAAATCTTGCACCTCTATTGCACCAACCATTTCAGAGACAAGTGCAATAAAAGTAGCATTTAAACTTTTCTCAAATTTTCCAAACGAGAAAAATTCCTGAAAAACCTGCATTACATCCCCTCCCACCACCTCCCAACAATTCTGAAAAAATGCCATGGTAAAGCCATCTGGACCCAGTGCTTTGTCCTTATTCATTTTGCCAATCACTAGTCTTACCTCTTCTTCTTCGAATGGTCTCTCTAGCCAAGCCATATTGTTTTGATCAATGACCTCAAAGGCTAAACCATCAACTTTTGGCCTCCATGCAAAGGGTTTTGTCAACAATTGTTCGAAGTGTCCAACTACATGATCTTTAATTACTGTTTGATCTGAGGATACACCTCCATCTATAGTCATGGACTCTATGGCATTGAACCTTCTATGTGAGTTTGTGACTCAATGAAATAATTTTGTACATTTATCCCCCTCCCTAAGCCACAATGCTCTTGACTTTTGCCTCCACGAGATCTCTTCCATTAAAATCAACCTTTCTAATTCTGAGACAACTTGTCCTTTTCGTTCATTCTCCTCTTCAACACCCTCCAAACTTTGTAGTTCCTGTAGTAGATTCTCTTTTTGTAAGGTTACATTACCAAGTACCTGTTCATTCCATTTCTTTAAATCACTGTCAAAGCCTTCGATTTTCCAGCCAATACTTTGCTCGGAGTGCCCTCTAGTTGATATGAATTCCACCATTGTCTCACCAACTCCACAAACCCCTCCGTTTTTAGCCACATGTTCTCAAATTTGAATGGTCTTCTATCCCTTGGAATTCCTCCACAGTTTAGCATTATGGGAAAGTGATCAGAGCATACCCGAGGAAGTTTTTTCTGACTTGAATCTGGGAATTGCATTTCCCATGAAGGAAATATGAGAAATCTGTCCAGCTTTGACCAAACTTGATTATTAGACCAAGTGTAGTCTCCACCCATGAGAGGTAAGTCCATAAGGTCCAACTCAAATATTAGATCCAAGAATTCCACCATTGCGCGGTTTTGTTTCCCCTCTCCTGATCTTTCACTAGGAAATCTTGTCACATTAAAATCTCCACCAATACACCAAGGGACCTCCCACCAAGAACATAAGCCTGCCACCTCATCCCAAAGCAACCGTCGCTCACAAGCTATAGTAGGGCCATAAACCCCTGCGAAAGCCCATACAAAACCATCTATGGAATTTTTAAAAGAACACCCCACCGAGTATTCTCCCACAAATTTATCAATGTTCTCCACTACTTTCGTGTCCCACATCACCAAAATACCCCCCGAAGCCCCCTTCGAAGGTAAGTATGACCATCCTACATACTGACAACTCCAAATACTCCTTATAGTTTTTCTTGTAATAAGCTTAAACTTCGTCTCCTACAAACAGATAATGTCTAATTTCCATTGTCTTAATAAAGATCTTATCCGAAGGCATTTGTTGATTTCATTCAACCCCCTTACGTTCCATATCAAAATTTTGGGCTTCATTTATCAACAATTCCAGCCCTCCCTTTGTTCCTCTTACAACTTGCACTCCCTTCCTTACCATCATAATTAATAAACCAGTCTAGCCTCCTCAGCTCCCTACTTCTTTTTGGTCCTGCTCCTTGTTGGTAATGGCCTACCTCAATGGCTATTAACAATGCCCTAAACTGATCTGCATATCCTTCACTCAAAATCCCCACACAACACTGCAGTTCCTCCACCTTTTTCATTACCTAGTTAGTAGGTAAAGGGGGTATTATACTTATCGGAGAGGGATCCTCCCCAACATTGTCCTCACCCACTGAGTCAAAAGCCTTAAACAGGATCAACGATCCTTCCCCTTCCCTCACCCCTTTCTCCATCTCAGTCCCACCCTCCTCAACTGCAATATCCTCAACTACTAACCTCTCCTCTCCCTCCATTGGCTTATTCTGTGACAGCCCAGGGCTACAGGAGTCTAGAACTGAGTCTCTCCACCAATTTCATCTTCACCGTCATCACCTATTATCTTTTCCTCCTCATTTTCATTTCCCCCTCAGCTTCTACCTGCTTCTGCGATACTTCCCCCTCTTGTGAAGAACAAATTTCTCCTTCTTCCATCTCCGGTGACATCGTCGGATCCGACGTACCACCAGGAGGCTCGCCCAAGGTCGGCGACTCTTTCTATGCCAGGAATATTGCCGTCGAGTCACGGGGTGGCGCCGAAGTGCTAGCCTCCCCCTACACTCCCGATACGCCGATATGGCCTTTTCCGGCCTTTTCCTTCCAGACCAGGCCTTGCTTCAACACGAGCCTTCTAGCCAGCCCAACCCCTTGCTCCAGCCCAATTTCCACTCCTGCTTCATCCACAACGCCACGTTTTATCTCCTTCTCCAAAACACCCTCAACGCACCGTTTAGGCTCCCCCTCATAATCCTCCTCTATGCACCGTTTCAGCCCTTTGATTTCTTCTTGTAAAAGCCTCTACCTGTGAGAACACTTCTGCCAACTCCCTCAGAAGTCTTTCCTTATTAAGGCCAGCAGCCCTTTTATCACCCTCCCCACTGCTTTGCGTCCCTACAGAAATGGAAGCACTACCTCGTAGGCCAGAGGTAGCTACAGCAGAGGCTTTTTGCCACCCCGCATGCCAGTCTTTCCTCGGTTTCTTCAACGCCTCTATATACGACCAAGGAGGGGGTTGCACATCCTTCAACGCTGCCGACGACCCTGCTAAAACACCATTGGAGCCTCCCTGAACTTTCTTCGTCACTGTTGTCGTTGCTGGTAAAACTCCATTGGAATATCCTTCTCTGCCAGCCACCCTCAATACTCCCCACCAGGTTTCTCCACACCCTCCCTTCTCTGTCTTTAGGAATGAAAATATACTCCCATCATCCCCCCTTATTGTACTCCATAAGCGCCGTGAACACCCCTTGGGTGTTGAAACATCTTTGGGCTGTGTAGAACTCCTTTCTCCCCAACTTCATGCAATTCTCCAGTGCTTTTATGAACCACCATGCCGTGGTTATATCCATGCACATATGTTTCACTATCTTCCTACCCCTTTCTGTGATGTGCACCCATCGACCCTCTCTTACAACCTCAAAAGACTTCAATTCAATATACACTGTATTCCACCGCACCATCTCCCTTCCCATACGCAATCAAAGATCAAAGATCCATAGATACTTGCAAGGAACACTCAATCAAAGCTAAAATGCAAAAAGGATAGCAGTGTACGGAGAGAAAATCCGAGACCTCTATTGAAAATAGAGACAAGTTTAATTTATAATAAATTTTATTACTTATAAAAAAAAATCATGGTGCTTTCATTTTATTACAAAATAATATGGAATACAAGAAGGTAGACACATTGAAATTTTCTCCAAACCTTTTACGAACAGGTTCCCTTGACAGTTCCTCATATGCTGTCAAGTAATAGTGTGTTTTTACCTCTATTTGTTGTTCATTACATGGACAGTACCATAATAACTTCAGCCAAGAACTCTAAAAGGACATCTCGTCTTGTTATGGCCAGTGGGAGGGTGAGACCATCAGTTCACGAACTATTACCTTTTTGACTTATCAATAAGAACTTGATCATACTCCTTGCTTCCTCAGCCCACCTTTCTTTGGATGTATCCCCTTTTTATGCAATTTAATACTTTTGTAAATGATTTAGTTTGTGACATGTCTAGAGATTTTCTGTGTTGGCATGAAATTAGGTGACTTGCTGGAGAAATTTTCAGAATTTGAGGACGGCAATTAGAACATTTTCTGTTTGTGGCTAGTATTGGCTGTATACGTATACCGTTAGCCCTAGTAGCAAAACGGTGCCTATCATCCTTTTGTGAGGAAGAGGTGTTGGAGTTGACCCTTGGACAAAGGGATTTGGTTGAAGCTAGGTACCCACCATTGAATATACCCTTGCTCATTGAAAAAAGATTGGAGGCAGGGGGCTAGAAAGCTAAAGGTAGGATAGAGTTGATTTAGGAAACCTTCTAGGGGCGACGTTGCCTTGTCAATGAATCTTAAAGTTCACCTGCCACAATGTGAAGGAGACCTGTAGGATATTTCCGTTGATAGGGGTAGGCAATGGTAACTATACATTAAATATTTTAAGTTGACAGTACAGCCCAATTAAAGTTGTTTTATAATGAAACTTAAGAATAGACTGATACTATGATCTATCTGTTTGACGGATTATTATGTTTTTGATAAGTAATAGGAGATTTCTACTTATAAAAAAAATAAATAAATAATCGGATATTTTATTAAAGCAAGTAAATAGGCATAGTCCAAGTACACAGGGAGAATACAAGTGGAAACACCTAGATACAAGCTAGAGACTAGGAGCTAGAAAATGCTAAAAGAAAATCATTAAGATTATCCCCATTAAATACAAGAACTTTTGCCCAAAGACACAGTTCGAAAGAAAAACTCTCTAAATTCCCCCAACAAATGTTCTTGGGCATCACCCAAATATCAGCAATGCAATGACTACCCATAAATCCTTTCCAACAAGCCAAGAGATCCACCACCTTCTTGGGCATCACCCAAGCAATACCCAACCTGTTGAAAATCTCGTCCCAAAAAGTCTTTGCAACCTCACAATGCAGAAACAAGTGGTCAACCAATTTACCATCTTTCTTGCACAAATAACACCAGTCTAAGCAGATTATACTGCGCTTTCTCAAATTATCCGTTGTCAATATCTTCCCTAGAGATACCAACCAGCAGAAAAAAGCAACTTTACTAGGCACCTTTGCTTTCCAAATACACTTCCAAGGGAATTGATTGTCACATTGGAAAGTCAGCATTTTATAATAAGAGCTGAATGTAAAAATGTAATTTCCAGCATGTTGCCACAACAATCTGTCCTCCCTTCCCTGCACAATTTTCATATCATACAGCATACTGAAAAAAAGGGAAACAACCGGCATTTCCCAATCATGAAGGTCTTTAATGAATCTCACATTCCATTGAGGGATATTATTAGAAAAAACAACAGAATCACCCCAGTAACTTCTTGTCCCTAAGGGAAAGCATTCTTGAGAGCCAAGTCCAAGATCATGCCAAAAACGGATCCTATCTCCTCCACCGGCCTTAAATGAGACATGGTTAAGAAATTCCCCCCAGCCATTCCGAATATATTTCCTCAAACCGACACCATACACACTTCTAACTTCATTAGAACACCAACTCCCCCAGGTTCTCCCGTATTTAGCATCGATGACATTTCTCCATAGTGCATCCCTCTCTAATTGATATCTCCAAAGCCTGTTGCAGTTAACTGTAGGTGAGTATTCTTTGGCCATGAAAAGAGCTACATCACATTGACACATTCTACCTTCAAACAAAAATTATGAAGTATCTAATACCTAATTATTTAAAAGGGATGGTCTCTTGAACAACTATTGTCTATATTACCTTGCTAAACTGGGACTTATGTTAATTTCAAACTTCTGATGGCTGAGAATTGATCATTCCTTCAGAAATGAATTTTAAGATATAACATCTAGCATGTAATCTCAATTTGATCTCAATTTGAGCTTCTGTTGCTTCTTCTTATTGCTGTTAACTTCTAGTTTAGCTATTTTACTGGACTGTATATTTCTAGATGTTTGAAGTTCTTCACAATTGATCACAAATAAAGGGAAGCAAATATGCTTCATAGTTATGAAGATTCTGCTTTCAGGGATATGGTGCTTTCTTGCTTCTCTACTGGCTTTTTTGCAGAAACTGCCATTTCTTTTATGTGAGCTAAACAATTAGGGGATGTTTGGAAATAATTTCCATCTCATCGCATCGCATCCCATCTCATTCCATCTCAATCCCTTCCCAAACATCAATGAAACACACTAATCATTACAACTTTTTCAAACAAAAAACAAAAAACAATTCAACTTTTTCAAATCCCAAAACAAAAATTATATTAACAAATTATATTCTAACAATATTTTAACTTTATAATATTTTTTATTCAACTTTTTCTCCCTTCTTTCCCAAAACTCAATAAATACTTAACTCAAACTATTTCACTACTATTCACAAACCATCTTACTACTATTCATAAAATTCTCATCTCATCTTATTCCCCAAGCATCCCCTGATTGTTAGTCTGTACTCACTAACCTAGATGCTTGTTGACATCATGTTAGTCGCCAGTATTTGCCATGGTTTCAGACATGTCCAATGGTGGTCTCCACACTTTAATTTGTTGTTTGGCTTTTAACTGAGTAAGAAATACAATAGTCAGTAATTAAATAATATTGTAATAATGGAGTAAGTAGTATGGCAATGGTGTCGAATTGGCATAAGTTTTCTTTTGTTTTATAGGTTTCGGAGGTGAGCTCGCTTCTGGGCAGAGCTGGTACTGCTGGGCTTGGGAAGGCAGTAGAAGTTTTGGACACGCTTGGTAGTAGTATGACAAATTTGAACCTCAGTAGTGGTTTTACCTCGGGGATGGCAACAAAAGGGAATAAAATATCAATTCTGGCTTTTGAAGTTGCAAATACAATTGTTAAGGGCTCCAATCTAATGCAATCCCTTTCAAAGGAGAACATCAAGCATTTGAAAGACGTGGTACTTCCATCAGAAGGGGTGCAAAATTTAATTTCGAGAGATATGGATGAACTCCTGAGAATTGCTGCATTTGACAAGAGGTTTATAGGCATAGAGAGTTATATTGCTTTTATTACATTTTGCTATTGCCTTTATTTTGCTGGTTGATTCTCTTATAATTGTTACATGAATAAGAAACTTAATCATTTAATATTGCAATTCTGGCAGAGAAGAATTGAAAGTTTTCTCTGGTGAAGTGGTACGTTTTGGAAATCGTTGCAAAGATCCACAATGGCACCACTTGGATCGCTATTTTGAAAAGTAAATGATATGGATCTTGTGTATTACACGTTTGATGTGTTCTTTAAACCTCTCAACTGAGGTTTTCATGTTCTGCCTTTTTATCTTTATGATATTTTAGGTTGGGTTCCGAAGTTACCCCCCAGAAGCAATTGAAGCGTGAAGTAGAGGCTGAGATGGAGCAATTGATGACATTGGTTCAGTATACAGCTGTGAGTATTTCCACATTACTGTTGAAAAGAGACCACTACACTTTTTAAGTTGCAGTAATGTTGATTAATAATATAGTCATAATGGACCTTTGTCTCACAGTTCGAATTAAAAAGGAAAGAGTAGGACTATTGTTTCCCTCTTTCATTTTCTTTCGGTTGGAAATATTTATATATTTATTGATAGGTAAATGATAATTTATTGACAATAAACATAGGCGTAGCCCACGTACATAGGTCGTATACAAGAGAATCACTAGTTGGAACTAGAAATCGATTTAAGGAAATCATGTAACTTTGTGATCTTCTATGCATTTTTTCCCATATTTTCACATTTCAGATGGACATAATTAAGAAATTACACATTGACTATTTGAGTTGAAAGGTCCGTCTGTATTGATGTTATACCTTGGAATTTGACTGAATGGAAGACAAACCCCTCTCTATTGGTTTCAGGAATTATATCACGAGTTGCATGCCTTGGACAGATTTGAGCTGGATTATCAGCGGAAGCTTCAAGAAGAGGATAACTCCAATGCTGCCCAAAAAGGTAACACGACTTGGATTTCTAGTTTTGCTAATTGTTCGTACATGATGGATATGCTTATTACAACATAGACAGTTGTACATAAGACCAGGATGTTTAAATGTCAAGTACTGTTGATTCCCCAACTCTGGAATGGGTCATGGACATTCCCAATGCTTGGCTATATCTAGCCTAGTAATCTTTCATTGCCGAGTTTTATAATAATTTTCCATCTAAAAATTAGGTGCATGTGTAACTTATGAACCAAAAAATAAAGACTGGCATCTTATTTTGATTTATTGATATTTGAAACATGTCAGTAGTGAGTAATTTACATTATATTTTTATAGGTAATCAAGAATTTTTATTCATAAGAAAATGAGGCATAGCCCAAGTACACATGATGTATACATAAGAAGTATCCAACTAGGGTTTACAACCGAAAGTAGAAAATCATGGACATTTAGTCCGTTAAAATCAATGACCCCTGCTCATAAGAACAAGGTTTTAAAGAAGAGAAGTTTAAGCTTATCCATTTGTCCTCTCGTTATCATTGAAACTTCTATCATTTCTCTCCCACAAAATGCACTAACACATACATTATAGGGGCAATCTTCCATATTGCTACCATTTGTGAATTGCCTTGGAGTCCTCTCTAGCTTGCTAGAAAATCTACCAGCCTATGAAGCATGGCCCATGATAATTCTATTCCAGCAAAAAAATCATCCCACATGGTCCTGGCCACTTCACATTGTAAAAGCAGGTGATCTACTGATTCCTCATTCTTTTTACACATGCAACAACAGTCCAACAACATTACACGATGTTTGCCTCAAATTGTTTGAAGTAACAATCTTGTCTAGGGAGGCTGTCCAAACAAAAAAAACTACTTTCGGAGGAGCTTTCGTCTTCCATATATTCCTCCATGGCAAAGTGGTCATGCCCTGACCAGTTAGAATTTGGTAGAATGATCTAATTGTGAATCTACCTTTCTTGGAGGGGCTTCAACTGATTTTATTTATGGTGCCCTCAGTCACCCTGGCGGAATATGCCAAGGCAAAGAGTTCAGTGATAACCTCCAACTCCCAATCTTGTGCTACCCTAATGAGATCTACATTCCATTGAGGGGAACCACGAGAGAAGACCAAGAGGTCAGCTATTGAAGCATCCTTCACCTATAAAAGCTAAAATATGTCAGGGAATGTTTCTTTGAAACTTTGTTCACCGCACCATTTGTCGTGCCAAAATTTGACTCGAGAACCATCACCTACCTCAATACATGCATGGCTTAGGAAAGTCTCACATCCTTTTCTTATGTGTTTCCACAAACCCACCCCATATGATCCACATACCTCATTCAAGCACTATCCTCCCCAAGACTTCCCAAACTTTGAATCTATAGTTGACTTCCATAGGTCCCCCCTTTATTGTTGGTGCCGCCACAACCATTTACCCAAAAGAGTTTGATTGAATTTCATCAAATTACGGATCCTCAATCCCCCTAGACATTGGTGTGCAAACAATGGACCAGTTCACCAGATGGAATTTGAACTCATCCCCCATCCCACTCCACAAGAAATTCCATTATAACTTCTCAATATGATTGGCTACCTTTATTTGAAGCGGGAAACAAGGACAAAAAATAGGTTGGTAGGTTAGAATGGTACTTTTGATTACAGTAAGCCTACCTCCTCTAGACAAGTATAACATCTTCCAAGAAGCCAATCTACATTCCACATTTTCAATCACAGCGTTCCAGATCACCTCTGATGTGAAGGAAGCACCCAATGGTGGGCCAATATACTTCATAGGTAGAGAAGATACCGTACATCCTAGGAGAGGAGGCAAGCTGAGCTAGATTCACCGCATTGGGGACAACCCCCATTGGCACCAATTTAGACTTTGAAGGATTCACTTTCAAACCGGAGACAGCTTCAAACCAAAGGAGGAGAGCCCTCAAAGATTGAATGTGCCCATGATTTGCTCCGTAAAAGATGAGAGTATCATTGGCGAAAAGCAAATGAGAAATATCAATAGAGCCATAATCACCATTCCCCATCGAGAAGCCATATAGAACGCCACCTTCCACAAGGTCCGAAATCATCTTACCAAGAGCTTCCATGACGATAATGAAAAGTAATGGAGCAGGCGGATCCCCCTATCTCAAACCATTGGAGTTGGCAAAAAAATCCACCGACAAACAATTCACCAAGATAGAAAAGCGGATGGTAAAAATGCGATATGCTACCCAAATACACATTTTCACCCCAAAACCACTTTTTACAAGTAGATAAAGCAAGAAGTTCTAGTTGACATGATTGTAAGCTTTCTCCATGTCTACTTTGCAAAGTAATCCAGGTTCTTTAGATTTGAGTTGTCCGTCCAAGATTTCATTTGTAATTAATGCTGAGTCAAGAATTTGCCTACCTTTGATGAATTCATTTTGAGGCTTTGAAATTAACTTCTCCATCATCATATTCAATCTATTTGCCAAAACTTTAGAAATGATCTTGTACACCCTATTCACAAGGCTGATAGGTGGTAATATCTAACGTCCAAAGACCCTCTCTTTTTAGGAATGAGAGCTAAAAATGTATGATTGAGACTTTTTTCCAACCTTTCATTAGCATGAAACTCTTGAAACACCCTCATGAAATCATCCTTGATCACTTCCCAACAAACTTAGAAGAAACCAATGGTAAAACTGTTAGGGCCTGGAGCCTTGTCACTAGCCATGCTATGGATCACTTTGGAATATGGTCCCTATCTGTCTAGTGTGGTGTATTTAGAGGGAAATGAATGATAGGAATTTTGAGGACCACAAGCAGACATTGGGGAAGCTTAAATTATTTTTATCACTCTGTTTCTACGGGCAGCTTCTATAGATTTTAATGGGGGCTGAGTTTTCTTTATTTTTAATGGGCGGGTTGTTCTTGTGTCTAATTCTTGTGCCCTTGGGCAGAGCTGTTTGCGTATATTATTTAAATATTCAATTACGCATAAAAGACACATTTTAATTTTTCATCTTCAAAGCTTTCTCTCGCCTGGGTTAGCCTATGGGCTCTTTTTTATTGAAATATTCAGCCCTAGTTTCAAAGTTGTGGTGTTCTGTATTAAATCCTGATAGATTATGGGGGATTACTTTTATAAAAGTAAAAAAATGAAGAAACAAATGGAAAGTCTTTTTTTCGCCGTTGTTACAATTATGGTTATTTATTAGTAACCTTGTTTCCTAGTGTTGACTTATATTGGCTTATTTCTGTATTTTTGAAAAGTAGGGGACAGCCTTGCAATTTTAAGGGGAGAGTTAAAGAGTCAAAAGAAGCATGTAAAAAGTTTGAAGAAAAAATCACTCTGGTCGAAGATCTTGGAAGAGGTAACGTTAGTGCTGCTTTATGTAACTCTTTCTAGGTGCATAAGGAGATAATGTGCGACATGAGAATTTTGGGTTCCTGGATATTATTAATAAGAAAAATTCTTCTCATCAGCCACTATCACCATTGTGCATTTGGTGGCCATATGCACAGTGTGCAGTATTATAATTCCATGGTTCTTAATAGATACTTGCACAATGAACCTCTTTGCATCTTATCCTCGAATTGTTTCTCATTGTTGTTATTCCTTTACAAAAAGACCATTCTTCTCTCTTCTTTTGCAGGTGATGGAGAAGCTTGTAGACATTGTCCATTCCCTGCATTTGGAGATTCATGATGCCTTTGGTAGTGCTGGTATGCATTGAGAAAACATTAATGATATTATGTCCATATCAGGGCTTGTCTTGCTCATCCTTGTATTTTCTCTTTACAAATGGGAATGCTAGACCCTGGGCATTTCTAGTTCCTGCTTTTTACTTGCAAACTTCCAAGGTGTATTTGTATTCAACCGAGATTATTAAAGACAACATCCAAGTCTACCTTAAAGAATTGGAAAGATGCATCATATTGATTGGGGAACAGATTAGTTGCTAGAGTAATGGAGTTTTTGCTTCATAGAAAGCAAGCAAACTAAGTCACTGGAAATATTGAAGCTTCCCTGAAAATATAGAACATCTGTTCATTTATGAACCTTGTGGGAAAGCCCCAATTTCTTCTGCATTGGATTGCAAATCTATCTGAGAGGATAAAACTCTCAATTTTTTTTTTAAGCTTATTAAAAAGTTATTGAGTAACATCGTTCGCTTATTTTCTTCTATAAGGATGCTTTCATTCATGTCATTTATTTCTTGAAATGGCCTCTTTAAACAACACTAGATGTAGAAGTTTATGGACAGGCTATTCTTAGGCTTATGTTAATTTAGTGAAATTCTCATGCTTTGACCTCTTCAACCTTGCAGATGATGACAAGCCAATTAAAGGTTCTCATAGCAATCATAAAAAACTGGGGTCTGCTGGTCTAGCATTGCATTATGCAAGTATTATTGCTCACATTGATACCATTGTAAGTTTATGATTAATCCAGTCTTGACACGTCTTCATCTTTCCCATTGTTTGTTCTGTTTACATGATAACTGTAAGAGTAGAGGTGTTCAAATACCCAATGAATCTATGAAACATATCCCAAGTGTAATAATAGCAAAGAAACTTCTTCTATGTACTCCAGTATTATCCAATATGTTTGAAGTACCTTTTTGCTTTTTTGAGTTATTTTGAAGCCCATATACTTGGGCTCTTGCCTATTCTTATGATCAATAAAGTTTCTTTTAACGATAAAAAGAAAAAAGAAAGTTATTTTGAAGCATGATTTTGTGGAAGAATAGATAGAAAGTAGGACATTTTCTCTAGATGACTTTCTATGTGTTAGAGAAAAAGGGTCCCTAGATGCCTATTCCCTATTCTAGAAGGTATTAGTTAATTGTGAGGTGTCTATTGTAGTTTGTCCTTTTATGTCCCTTGCTATATGGAAGAATGAAATGAAGGCACTAAAGAAATTCACCCCCATTTCTCTTACATTTTCATATTCTTTTTTTTTTTTTTTATGAGTAAGAAAATTTTTATTGAGACATGTAAATAGGCATAGCCCAAGTACACAGGAAGTATACAAAGGTGCAAGCCTAGTTACAAGTCAGGAACTAGAAAAAGAAAGAAAAAAATAATAATGCCTAGAGTAGAAGGACTAATCAGTTATTTCTTTCAGCGTGCCAAACATCTCAATATTAGCATTGATGGTACGTAAATGTAACTCATTGTTCAAAGAACTATTCAGAGTTCCTAGAGCTCCTTGTAAGGCTTGTAGGAAAACCCGTTGTCGGACTTGATTACTCGCTCTTTGTTGTTCAAAATGAATGGTTTCATTTTTGTGGAAATGGAAGCAGATCATTTTCGAGTGAATGGATACTTTGATATAGAATGAGAAAAATTGAATTTGATTAATTCAACTTATAAAACTTTGGATTTAGAATAATTAAGAATAAAAAATATTTATTTTAGTTTTACATATCTTATCTTAGTTTTTTTATTAATTGACTCCTTTAAAAAAAAAAAGAGCTGATGAATTAGAAACAGTTAACTAAGAATAAAAGATTTTATTTATTTTTATGGAATATACAACCAATATTCATGGATCATACCTTTCATTCCAATTATAATTCCTATGTTAATAGGGGTGGGACTTCTCCTTTTTCCGAAGGCAGCAAAAAATCTTTGCCTCATGTGGGCTTTTCCTAGTGTTTTATTGTTAAGTATAGTTATGAGCCTCTTGTTCATATCTCTCATCAAAAGGTGCTATTCGATAATGTCTACCTAGCAGATCCCCCGCTAACCCAAGCGAACATTCAAATATCTGTCCTACATTCATTCGTGAAGGTACTCCTAATGGGTTGAAAACCATATCAACAGGTCTTTCGTCTTGCAAATAAGGCATATCTTGTCTAGGCAAAATTTTGGAAATGATACCCTTATTTCCATGCCTTCCAGCTACTTTATCACCTACTTTGATTTCATGTTTGTGTGAAATATATACACGAATAATTTCTGGATTATAACTAGAAGCCCCTTTTTTCTGGATCCACCTCATGAACACTAGTTTCATTGAAAACATTGGCCGAAGCCCAAAGAAATAAGGTGTTAAAAGAGAAACATCTAAGTTCGTCCACTGAGTATCCCTTATCTCCAAAACACCAGTCATTCCTCTCAAACCAAATACACCATGTAAGACATAAAGGGATCATGTTCCGAATAGCAGCAATTTGAGATTTACCCCTAAGAACTCTCCAATAGGTGAAAAGATCTACCACCCTCCTAGGCAATCACCCATGCCACTCCAATCCTATTGAAGATCTCATACCATAATACTCTTGCCATCTCACAATGAAGTAACAAAAGATTCACCGATTCACCACAACAATTAATCCACACTTTCTAAGATTGTCCTAGGTCACAATTTTCCCAAGGGAAGCAGTCCAACCAAAGAAAGCAGCCTTTGAAGGCACCTTACTACTCCATATACACTTCCAAGAAAAAGAATGTACCACATTCTGACCAGACAATGCCTTGTAGAGCAATCTGTGAACTTCTTATTTCCGATATGAATCCAAACCATTCTGTCTGTCTCAGCCCTGCCAATACTTGTATCATACAACAAACTAAACAGATCAGAAATTGCATCCATTTCCCAATCATTTGCTGTGCAAGTAAAATGTACATTCCATTGAGGGCAACCACTTGAGTAGTCCAAAACACCTGCCACTGAAGCATCCAAATTATGAGCGATCTGGAGGCTGGGAAAAACAGCCTTATAGCAGGATTGTAGGGTTTGAAATTGTGGTTCCTGTTAGAGTATTTGGTGTAAGAGGAAAAAAAAAAACAAATGTTTTTCATTTGGTGGTTTTGTGTTGGTTAGATTTCTGTTGGTTGAGTTTGATGCTCTGATAGGTATAACCCCAAAAAGACTAGTCAATTTGAAACTTTCTAGAATTACTTATAAAACCTAGTTTCACCTAGTAAGTAGCTAATGTGGGCTAAGCTGCCATTGCTACCTTTATAACCTACCCACTCCAATATCACATAGGTTACAACCTTGCTCTGATTCCGTGTGTAACGGTCTAAGGAAGGCTCTAGCCACATTTGCTATAACCACAAAAAGGTTAGTCAATATAAAGCTTCCCTAGAATCACTTATACGCCCAATTCACCTAATAAATAGTTAGGGCATGTTTGGGTAATAAGATGAGAATTCTGTGAATGAAATTGTTTGTGAATAGTAATGAAATGGTTTGAGTTAAGATGCTTTATTGGCTTTAAAGTTAAAAAATTGTTTGAATATAATTTTTTAATATTATTTTTGTTTTGAAATTTGTAAAAGTTGTATTGATTTTTTGTATTTTGTTTGGAAGTTTGGGAAAGTTGTAATGATTAAGTAATGATTAGATGAAAAAGTTGAAGATTTGAAATTGAAAAATGTTTTGTATTTTAGTGATGTTTGGGAAAGAAATTATGAGAACTATCTCATGTCAACTCATCTCACTTCCCAAACATGGCCTTAATGTGGGATTTAGCACCCATGACTACCTTTATAACTTACTAGCTGTCTGCTACGTATCCGAGAAGCCTGGAATTCACTCTGTAGATTATTCATATTCTATATGGGGAATAGGGTGTTACATAGAGTCATCATGGCAGTCCTTGGCGTTGTTTTTTAAGGTTCCATGGTGGTTAGCTGTGGTCTCCAGTGGGTTTTAATGTCTTAGTGCTTTGAAATAGAATACGTGTGTTATTGACCACCTCTTGGTCATCTGAGGTATTTGTTTTCATCAGCATGGTGGTTGCCAATGTTTATGAGCATTGACAGGCATGTCTGTGGTGGTGGTTGGCTGTGAGGTTCTTTTCAGCATGCACAGCTGTGTTGTAAGATCTCTTGATGTTGATTTGAGGCCATTGCTCATGTTGATGCCAAGAAAGTGTGGTCTCGCTGGGTTTGCTGGTATCATCTGTGGTGGTTGATAAGTTCTCCATTGGCAGAAATTGTCGGCAGATCTGCTGTTGATTGAATGATGACCTATGGTTGGTTTCGGGTGCTCTCTATTCTTTATCATGATTGTCTACAGTCAGGTTTTTTATTTCATCAGTCTTGGGCTTGACTTAGGTTATTTAGGCATCAGTCACGGTTTATATGCTGATATTATGTTGGTATTTTTGGTTGCCGGTCTTTCTTACATTTCATGATTCTTGGGCCATTTCTCTCCTGCCTATAACTATTGGGTCAATCCCAGCCTACCTCCATGGTTCAACATGGACCTAAAAATAATGGCTCAACCGGGGTCAAAATTTCAGCATTTTCACATTTTCCATCTGGTTTAGTTGGTTTTGGCACATTTTGAATGACTATGAGTCAGTTTAGTAGAATATTTGGCCGGATGTAGAGCTCAGCTGGTTCAGTCAGTTTTTCGGCTGAACTGTACTTTTTTGGCCAGTTTCGATTACTTTTTGGCTGATTTTCCTTAGTTTGGCCAGTTCTAGTGGCTTTTTGGGTGATTTTGTTGAGTTTCAGCTGGTTCATACAGTTTCTTGGTTGTTTCAAGTGGTTTCTCATTCAATTCTGGTTGAGTTGTTTGTTGATTGCATATTGATGACCAGAATTGTGATCGCCATTGGTGTTTGTTGTCTTTACTGCCCTTGTTGTTTTGCGGCGAGGTCTGACCGGAATTGATCTTTTTTTTTTTGGGGGGGGGCTAGATTATGTTTTCCGTCAAAATCTAACCTGCTCAATTTTGTATCCCAAATCTGGCCTTGATGTTTTGTGGTGGAATTAAAGCACTTCCCTGGGCTTTTTGGACAAGATCCGACTAGCGATGACGTTTTTAGGCAAGATTGACTGTAGTCAGCATATGTCGGCAAGTCTATAATGGTGTTGGAGTTTTGGAGGAATTTCAGCTTGTTTATATCCTAAACACAGGTTGTTCAATATCTACGACTTAATTATTGTATGTCCATATGCATCCGGATCGGTAATGCAACTCAACTAGTTTATAAAAAAAACTTAAAAAGTATTTTCAAACCAATTGCTTGTCTTTTAGACTTTTTATTCCATAAGGTATCATGTAATATCAAAATGTGATATCGTAATTAATTGATAAAAAATTTTCAATTTGGATTTGTCTTGTTAAATCACTCCCTTAACCTGACATTTTCTGGCTGTGGTTCTAAAATTTTTGGAACCAAAATTGAACTGTTATAGTTAAGAATCTAACTGAAGCAACCCAAATCGGTGGTTTGGGTCTTTGGTACCTGAAAAGCATGTTGCACCCACTTTTGAGCAGTTTTGGGCTTGCCGAAACCTGCCTGGACATCGATGGCCTGCTTGAGTTTACCTCATGAGATTTCTTTTTTATGAATTTGTTGGACTTGCAATAAGTCTGAGGTACTCGAGTATTATAGAATGTATCAAATTTTTGGGTACTCTTAGGTAGTTGTAGGACACATTTGTCATGAGAAGCGCATATGGAAAACTAGTTTTATGTTTGAAGGAAAATTATGTACTGTACATACCGGAAAAACACATGTCACAGCTGTGATAAACAAATGAGATATGGGCATCCTATTTTATTATTTTACCAACCTTTTGTTATTTTGATGATTCTAACAGTCAGTGTAAAGTTTGCTCTTAAGGAAATTATCCAGATTATAAGCAGAAAAGTTGTATCAATAGCACAATAATCTCTCACAATCTGGAGGTTATGTTTAGACTAAACAAATGGGAAATGATGCTTTAAGTTAAGTTATCTTTTTTAACATCATGTTATAATCAGGTGTCTCGGTCAAGTTCTGTACCTCCAAATACGAGGGATGCTTTATATCAGGGTCTGCCGCCTAGTATAAAGGCATCTTTGCGTTCAAAATTACTGTCATTTCAGGTTAAGGAAGAGGTATGTATTTTATACACTTAATACAAAGGAGAATAATCTGAGTCATTGCAGTTTTTTGTGTTCTTTGCGTATATATGCCTCGTGTATATCTCTGTATGTGCACATGCGGCTGTAGACACTATCGATTTGTCTGAGGGAAAAATTTACTTCAGACAAAACTCCCGACTTTTAATTTATATCTTCTTATCCCTAACGTTCTTGAAATGGTGTTCTTGCAGCTAACCATCCCACAAATTAAAGCTGAGATGGAGAAAACTCTACAGTGGCTTGTTCCTATTGCTACCAACACAACAAAGTAATTCTGCTTGCCCTTGCAGTAAATGCTTTGGTCTATGAGTGCATCTGATACCCCCATTCTATCATTTGTGCAATTCCCTTTCTTGCAGTGGGAAATATGTGTCACACATGAGCATTGGGGGTACTATAGCAGTTGTTTTATTTCTTAATTATATGTAAAAAAAGAAAAAGAAAAAAGGAGATCTCTTCCACACTGTAATGTGGCTGGTTTGAGTTGCATGAGTTTAAATGGCCGAGAAGATGCTATTTTTGCTAATTTTTAAATATTTCACCATGTTGTCTTTCTAATTGTTTTCTTTTAACTCTTTTTCCAAATAATTAACAGTATGGTTTTCTTTTTGGCATTTTGGTCCACTTAGAGCTCATCATGGCTTTGGGTGGGTTGGAGAATGGGCAAATACAGGGTGAGTTCTTAATGCACTTACTTTCCCTTCACTTATCTTTTGTGTCATATTTCACTAAGCCTTCCCTTTTACTTTTAGGTCTGAGGTGAACAGAAAACCTGCTGGCCAGACTGACTTGCTTAAGATCGAAACGTTACATCATGCAGGTAAGGAGAAAACCGAAACTTATATTCTCGAACTAGTAATGTGGCTTCACCATTTGGTCTGCCAAGTTAGGGCTGGCAATGGTGGATTCAGGTCTCCTGGCAAATCCCCAATTCGCTCGCCCAGCGAGAAAACCACACAGTTATCAACTTACACACCCTATTCTCAATCCCCCATGTTGACTGTTGAAGACCAAGAAATGCTTCGGGATGTGAGTCAGCGGAAATTGACTCCTGGAATAAGCAAGAGTCAGGAATTTGATACTGCAAAGACCAGGTTAAGCAAGCACCATAGGCTGAGTAAGAGTATCAGCCACTCCCCAAGTGGAAATAAGAAGGACCTATTTCCCATTAGGAGGCCATTTTCTCTTCCTGTCATTGACTTCAATATTGACCGGGTCAAAGCCTTGGATGTCATTGACCGAGTTGATACAATGCGAAGTCTATAATTATATATGGCGTTTCAACATGCTTCTCAAAGGAGACATTGTGTTTGAACTTGGTACATCTGCTACATTTTCCATGTAGGGTGCTCTAGTAGTTTGTGGCAAGGGAAATCTCATGTGAGTTGCTAATTAGATCATGAGTGATACAAGTCATCACTTTTTTTGAATGTGAAAATTTAGGGTGATAATGAGTTGGCAATTTGATTGTTGTAGAGATCGGAAGGTATTAGTTCTATATTTAGTTTTTTTTTATAAGTAAACAGACAAGTTCTATATTTAGTTATGTACAGACAGGCATTTTAATAATTGAAATTTCATGGTTCTGTTTCTTTTCTTTTTCCTTTTGTTTTATACTTGAATGTTTCTTTATTCTTTCAGCAGCCACGACTTTCAATGGACTGCAGATGCAAACTAAACTGTTGTCTTGAACTTTTTTTTTAGAGTAATACTATGTACAGTCGTGGAGTGTGCAAGCATCGTGCAGTTATTTTGAAAAAGAGTGAGGTCTACTATTAAAAAATTATTATTTTTTTATGTGGGTTTCATATTTATTCACTTTTTTCAAAGCGACTGCACGGCATTTGCATATTCACGATTGCAAGTATTATTTTATTTTATTTTTTATAACTGTGTAATGAATTACATGGTAAGTGATGTGTTTACATATTGACTTCTCAAGGCACTGATTTTTCCAAGTTCCTCATAGCTCCACATATTTTATGTGGAGAAAATATATTTACAATCGTGAATTGTGCAACTGTCGCGTAATTGTTTTGAAAAAAGTGAATAAAACATAGGACTCACATGAAAAAAAATTATATGTAATAGTGGATCTCATTTTTTTTCAAAACAATTACGCGACGTTTATACACTTCAGAGTTGTATGTAGAATTATTCTTTTTATGTAAGGTTTGAAGCTCGATTAATGCTCCTATATTGACCTATTAAGACTGGAATCTCAACGTTTGGCAGCTTGCCAACTTAATGTAAATTCCAAAGCAAACAGCAAAAGAGGCCGAAAGAGAGTTCAAAAGAAATTAGTACCTTTGAAATATTGTCCTCATTCAATAGACTTTTGTCTCTATGTTAAAAAACTCAACAATACCCTTTGAAAACATACAAGGTTGAGAAGAAAAGAGAAGTGAAAACAAGTATTTTTTGTGGCATCTAAAGGAGAGAATGAGGCCAATTCTTCTAAGGAGGGTAGGTTGACTCAGCCCTTTTCTTGCTATATCTTGTGGAATGTGGATGGCATCTTATAAGCCTTAAGAACTCTACCAAATTAAGGAACCTCATGACAAACCCTTTCATAGATCATCTCAAAAGCAGCTAGGTGTGATAATGAAGAAATCACTTAGGTTCTTGACCTAAGAAATGATTTTGAAGTATCAAATCATCCATCTTACAATTGAATAGTTTGACTGAATCGAATGGTCTAATGTAGAAAAAGAGAGAGACAGAATATTAAATGCTTATGTGGGCTTACAATGTCCAAAAACTGATTCTATCTGCTTGCGTGACTGAATTAAACAGTTCAATACAAAGATCTAGATATAGACACAACATTAAATTCTAATTTAGAGTCCACATTACACGAAAATTTTATAAATGTGACATTAAATATTGTAGAACCCACAAGATGTATCTATGTCTTTTCAGAATCGGACCATCCAATTTGGAAAGACAATTGGAGGATTATCTTTATTCTCCATCTTATTGAAGGAACCATTACATAAACAACAAGATCCAACCTTGCTCTTGTCTTTATTTTGTGGTTAAATTATGGAATATCTTTCAAATATTCCCATCTCAGTTCCTCCAATAAATAGTCAAACATGACCAACTTGTCGCCTATCTCCCAAATCTAGAAAATCACAAGTTCTCTCTCTCTCTCTCTCTCTCTCTCTCTCTCTCTCTCTCATGCATGCATGCATGGAAATAATGGAATATATTGATCGAGGAGGAGCTTTTGAATCTTAGCCTTGCGATTGCTACAAAGACAAGGAAGAGGAAGAGAAATGATGATTTATTCCCAACGGATCCATATAGAGGATGTGAAGAAGGGAAGATATTCAGGCTTCCCCAAATGAGGGAACAAATGCTAAGACTAGATAACCGCAAGATAAGAACCCTAGTTGAAGATTGGAAATGACCTCCATCTGATCTATTTGTTGCTCATAATATCCACAACAATCAATCAAAATGAGGGTGAGCTTGATCAGCATTGGAGAATCAAGTGAATTGTACCAAAACATGTCCTTAATCGGCAATTCATTGCAACGAGTCTTGACTAACCTTGCAAATGGTTTGGCAGCAAGGCTTCTTACTTGAAATTCTTCTTTCTATGACATGATCATGAAGGAACCAACTGATGAAGAAGAATTTTTTGCATTTACAGAGGCCTTTGAGATCGAGGAAGAAAACAACAATAGAGTATTATATGCTATTGCAAGAAACATATACATATTGGTAAGCTTCTCGAAGGGATTTTGTATTAATCTAATCTTCGAGTTCCAAAGATTGTTGAAAGAATCTGAACCCATTAATTGAAAGAGGAAGAAGAACGAAACACTGCCCATAAATTTAGTTTTCTATATGAGTACTTTGAATAATTATATGTGAAAATAAATGAGCAAATTGGTTTGGTCCAATGCAACCAACCTGTGTTGTATTGATCAATATATATAGATTAAACAGTTTGAGTTCTCTAAAGTTCTACAATTGGTATTACACTACAACGCTAAAGCTAACATATCCTACTTTTATGTAATTCTATCTCCTCAATGATCACAATCTTTAGCTCCATTGTTATCCTCATCTGAGCTCGAAGCTTTATCTATATCATCCAGATCTTGATATTTATCTACATCTTCTATTGATAAGGTTTGGTTAATATCCCCCCTCAAACGAATAGGGATGGTACAGACATTGAGCTTGTCTTTGAGCAACATGAATCGTGTGAAAGACAGACCCGTGGTGAAGATGTCGGCCACCTAATCAACTGTGCAAATAGAATCAAGGTAGACATCTTGGGTGTGCTAGCCGGACGGCAACACCCAAGATTTAAATCGGAAATATGCATGCAATGTTCACAAAGAAGTGCACTTGTAAGTAAATAGATGTCTAAATCGCAGTAGAATAAGTAAAAGTAATTTAGTCAGAGACTAAATACTATTGTACTAGAGGTCTAAGAATAAATAGATTCATCCATTAATCACACGTATATCTATATGTCACTTCATTTCTCAAATAATAACATACCAAACCATATGTGTGTTCCCTACGACAAGATACGACGAACCAGACATGATGGTTGCCAGACTATACAATACAACTCCAAAACAATTCAAATACTAACAATGGAGATGGGACTCCATAACTATTGCTTGGGCGGGGTTGGTTTGTCTTCCTCGGGTAGTTCTCCTAAGGTTATTTCTGCATCCAAGTCTACAATTACGATAAACGAAATCATAGGTAGGTTAAACAATTATAACAAAGTTGCTAATGAGAGACAATGCACGTGAAGATGTAATGTATAGTTTCGTGTAAAAGATCAGTGAACATATATATTTATGGGTGGCGAGGAATCACCTGTTAAGTAAAACACAAGTATATAAGCATGGTGAGATATCCCCTTCAGAGGAATTACTCTCTATGAAAAACTCAATTATATATATATCACCAAAATGAGGAATCACCCTCTTCTCGAGCATGTAAAACTCATCATATCTCATCATATAGATTCTTATCACATAAAGTCTTATTGCATAAAATGCTAAGCAAGGAAAATCACTTCATCGTTCGACTTGGGAAATCGCTCCCACCCGACCAACGTGCAAGCTAATTCGCTAGTTTCAAATCATTCAACACATACACCGAAGTACACATTTTGCCCAGCCAACAAACTCAAAAACACCACATATGATACGTCTGAGGAATCTCTCGATTCGTCCATTAAGTGAGGCCAATACAAAAGCATTCCACCTCGACCATTACGGGGAATCACTCCCACCCATATGAAACTCATGTCAATGTGTCGTAGGAATGATAAGGAGAATCCTCAACCCGTCCATGATGATTGACACACAATTAAGACTCACACACCCAAAATCACCACATCATTAACCCAAACCATTCAAACATCAAAATCTCAAAGTCATAATGTAAAGATATTTGGAAACACAATGAAAGAAAATATTTATTATTTCATGAGCAAAAAGGGGAAAGTTACAAAATATGAAATGCTAGAACTCACAACCTACCCACAACATTCACCCCCTATTTCCCAGTAGCACAGTATTGTCTTAGAAGCTAACCTACATCAACGATATTAGAAACACTATGGTGGCGCTGCGTTGCTCCTCTCGTCGCTCCCTTTGAAGTCACTTGCTTTCGTCAAAGGCTTTGACTCCAAAGAAAGTCAAGTACTCATGATCTCAAAGTGAGATTTTATCATTTGTCCAATATCCTTTATAGGGCGGGACCGTCAGACGTTCTTTAGAAGTACTTCTGGCTCTCTACTTGCTTGAATAGGAGCCCTTTAGGTTGTGTTTGGAAGCTAAAATGATTAAGGTTATCTGAGCTGATTTTCATACCTTAAACACATCTCAGCATCCAAATAGCCACAACAATACTCATGTGAAGTGATCTCAGCATAGCCATGTGTTTTCATCACTATTCACTAAGGGGACAACTACACTGACAAATGGCAAATGGAAGAGAATGATTGATTGTCATGTGAGAGTATTGTCGTGTATGGTAGTATTGGTGACTAGTGCTCCTCCAACCCTTTCTTGGTTTTTGAGTTATTATTGGGTGCTTCCCAACCGCTTGATGGAACCGCACGCGTCTTTTTCGTTACGAGAAAAAATAATTGATTGTTGAAATTTAATAGCAATTGTTTCGGTATTGTATTTTTTTTTCTTCTATGTTTCCTCTATTTTTTAGGATAGTTACATTTAATATTCAAATTATTAAATTATTTTTCAGTGAAATACACTAAATACTCTCACTTTTTAAAATGTAATATTCAAATTATTTTGAATATCACATATTCCTACTGAAAAATATTATTTTGAGTATTACATATAGTCCTCCCGATACAACTAATTATTTTGAGTACTTATTAAATAATATGTAAAGGAATTCCATTTAATGTTGGGGCATGATAATTTTGTCTTCATAATTGATAATATTTAATATTCTTAGAAAATTTGAATTAAATAAATCTGGAAAAAAAAATGTGAGAAATTAATTTTTTAATGCATTGGGGGAATTTCCTCATAATATTTTTGTTTATTACTAAAATATTTAAATAAATTAATTATTTCATCATTACAGCAACAAACCAATCAATGATGGGAGCCACTACTTTTTCAACTTCTCATAAAAAGTTAAATATATCTCAATTTACTTTATACATCCAAACACACTCAAACTCATCTCAATGAGACATGTACTCTTACACAAGACTGACTCAAACATCTCAACTCAGTACTACTAACAGATCATCTGAGATCATCTTAGCATCCAAACAGAGCCTTAGTCTCAGTCATCCCACTACATGATGCTAGAGACAGACTAACAGGACAAGGCAAGCACATTCCTATGGTTTGCCTTGCATCCATTCAGCAGTCTCTCCTCGAGTGAGGGTCTCCTATGTGGTGCTGGACCATATCTCTAGGTTCAAATGATATGATCTGCAAGGTTGTGACCTTACTTCTGCGAAACCACTCCAGATGTAATCCTTCAAATGGAGTGTGAGCTTCTACGTACGACTGTTTTGCCTTAAACTTTCAGCATTTCCATATTATCCCAGAAAGCTCTTACGTCCGTAGTAGTCTTGTCCTTGACCGTTGCTCGTCTTAGGTGCGCAACCCTCCTTTCAGTAGCAGCCTTTCTCTCCCTCGTACAGCTAGCGCCCTTTCTCGCTTCATTGGTACATGGTGTAAATCCTTTATTAATTACTCCCTGCGCTAGACGTGTCAACCCAGCTTTCAACATAGTGCTACTCGCCCTGTCGTTGGACAAGCTACACTTTGCAGATCTCGTTGCCTCATTTTCTACCAAACTGATGAAAGGCTTTCCATCTTTGCCTTCCATTGGCACTCAAATGGTGGTCTATCTCCTTTTGCTAGCGCAGTCCTCCTAAAGTTGCCAGATGTTTCAGTTATGATGAACATTAAAAGCTAATACAAGTTGAACTGTGGCAGATTTAATGACTGGATTAAAAGTTTCAAAACAATCCTAGCCATGAACCTGTTGAAACCCTTAGCTACGAGCCATGCCTTTATAGCGGTCAATGCTTCCATCGGCCTTCTATTTTACTTCATAAACCCACTTGGTATGTATGAAATTATGGTGGGGGGTTGTAGACAGATAGTCCAAGTACCATTCACTAGGATTGCTTCATATTCCAGTTCATAACTCTCCTCCATTCCACAGATCTCATAGCTTGATAAAATGAGATTGTTTAAAAGAATGAGATTGAACTGTGGAGGGCCACCAAAGGGTGTTTAGAATTTAAAGGAATAGAACATGTGAGAGTCTAAGAATTGTTGGGTCTAGAGGAACCTATTTGGGAGCGAGTTAGGATCCTAGGTGGGGGGTGGTGCAGAGATGTCAATAGATGTAGGTATTTAGGAAGAAGAGGCAGTATCAACTATTGGACAATTTGGTGCTATAGTGGGAGAAGACAGGGTAGGAATGTTAGTAGAGTGAGAAGCATAAGTATGAGAAGAAGCTATTACTAGCGGGGTTGATGAAGAGGTAGGCTGTTATGCAGTCTGAGCTACAGTAGGCCTTGGCTAGGTAGGAAAAGTAAGCTCATTAAGGACAACACTACGAGAGAGGTAGACTTTCTGAGATATAGAATCATAGCACTTGTAATTGTTTTCGTTCGGAGGATAGCCAAGAAATATGCAATGCTTGTTTCTAAATGCAAGCTTGTTGGAAGCATAGAGATGAAGGAGAGAGGGTAACAAGCACACCCGAATGTTCTCAATTAAGAGTACTCAGGGAGTTCGTTAAAGAGAGAGCTTGATGAAATGTGACTTATGATTTAAGTAAAGGAGTTGGTACATTTATGAGATGTATTGCAATGAGGAATTCATCTACCCAGAAGGATTGAGGAAGCTGACTGAACTAGTAAGGCCAGTCAAATTTCCATGACATGTCAATTCTTCATCTAAGCAACTCCATTTTTCTTCCAACTCTCTCTCCAAGATGAGTTCTCTCCCTCTCCCTAGTGAGTTAAACCCTAGCTTCTTCGTGAAATTTCCTAAAGTCACCCTTCAAAAACCAGTTCTCTCCCTATTACATCAACCATTATCTGGTGAAATGTGTTGGCTATAAACCGGATACATTATTTCTGATTTCGGGACGACTAGTGCAGATAGGAGGGTGAACATTACGACGCTTGCATTTTTTTTTTTTTTTGGAAAACACTATATCCACACAAGATTTCTACAATCTTCTACCGATTTTTTTTTTGTTTTTTCTTTTTTAACTTAATGATTAAGTAAATGTTTTTAAATGAATATATAATTTTTTTTATTTCTAAAAAATATCTAAATACTTTAAAAAAATGGTGAAAGAAAAAGTAAAAAAAAAAAAAAAAAAAGAGTTGAATTATTTGGTGGTAGAAATTCTCTGTGGACGTAGCAACACTCCTTTTTTTTTTATTACACACATCTCTTATTTGATTAATGCCTAATTAACCGGAAAAAAAAAAAAAAGAAAAAAGATTAATGTCTAATGCGCCATGCTTTGCGAGTGGATCGACAAAGTAAATTCAAATATCTTGATTCAAACTGAAAACAAAAAAAAAAAATGAAGAAGAAATTGTCGGGTTCTGGGTTTAAAATCCGGTACCTGGATCGGGCGTACCCGGATTTTGCAACCCAAGTTCTGATCCGGGCTGGAATCCGGAACCAGAATCTAATTTCTCGGATTCTGGACCGGACCAAATTTTCCCGACTTGAATGAATAGTCATACTATATATCGTAATTTCTAACACATTTATCACTATTGCAAATTTTATTGCAAATCTGGAAAAGCTTTGAGGACAAGATCTTAAAGACTTATTTAGTTCATAATAGAGTTGTTTTAAAGGGAGGATGTATAGAACAGTCACATTTTGAGACCAAAACTATCATTATTAAAAACATAATAATAATACTAGATATATACAAGTCTAGAATGTGCACAAGCACCTTGAGGCCACCTTGCAAGAAGTGATTTTGGCCACTCTGGGGTAGCAATTAGCCTTACCCTGATCTGGGAGGCCAAACCACCCAATTATCTGAACCTTTTTTTTTTTTTAATATAAATATATTTATAATTTTCTCAATAATTCTACGTCGGTGACTACATTTTATTCATGTACAAGATATTGAGGTGTCAACCTATAATTGGAGGGTGTAAACAGGACATTTACTTCGCATCCTATTTTAAAATATTTTAATTGGATATTGAGGTGTCAACCTATAATTCTACGTCGGTGACTAACTAGTAAAGGGTAATTGTTACGTAATGTCAAGTACATATATATAGTATTTTCAATTTATCATAGGATACCATACCCCTCGTAGGATCATAGAAAATTCTCAGGTGCCACGTGACCCATATATATAGTAGTAGTATATATAACTGCATTACAAAAAAAATTATATTTTCTTAACTATATATAGATAGTTAAGAAATATAAATAACATAACTGCATCATAAAAAAAAAAAAGTATATTTTCTTACAAATCTATGAATCATATAGTAAAAAAAAGTTATAACCTCATTGCAAAAAAACAAAAAATGAAATGTTAAAGAAAAAGGAATAGTAAATTACAAAGAAAGAAAATAAATAATATATGCAACAACAATAGCAATATATATACAAAAGAAGTTTGATATAAGTTTATAAAATATAGTTTGATTTAAATTTTAAAGAGGAAGTAAAGTTCATATTACAACTATATTAATAAGCATATTTCTTTTTCTTCAGCAGAATTAATTGATAAGATATTAAAATTCTTATGGTGTTGTTGGCTCATGTTATCTATATCTACACGAAATTCGATTTCTAAGATTTCTTTGGCCATACTATCCAATAATGGTAAATGCTCCTGTAAAAATATAAAAAATTTACTATAAAAATTATGTTTTGATTTATAATTGTATATTTCAATTGAAAAAGTTAAAAAAATATAATATTATGTTGCCTTGACAGTATGATTCATAAAATGAATTGCTGAATGACCCAATGAATGAATGAAGGAAGCCACATTATACTAAAAAAAAACACTGCAGCATAAGAAAGGAAAAGACAGAACAACAACTACAAATGATACAACAACAAAAAACGTTTACAAGAAGAAAGACAACAAAAAATCATAGAATAAAAAAAAAACCAACACTGCAACAAAAAATATACAAACGAAAAAAAAACCACATCATGTAACCAATATAATAATGATGAGCAATGAAATGCAAAAAACAGTTCCCGTGTCTCAGACGTGATACTCTCATCAGAGCTGACTGCAATAAGTGATGTGTATCAAAAAACTCACTTAAACCAGCCTTAAAAAAAAAAAAATATGCAGCATCAAAACACCCACTTAAACTTGTTAAAAACAAATAGATCTCTGATCATGCATCACCACATAAAAAAAAAAAAAAAAAATCAGTTTTAAAGCTTGAAACAAAACCAAGTGGAATTATCTTTCATGGCATAGCAAAGGAAAAGAATCCATATATTTCTTTCACAAACAAACAAATATTATCCGTTAAATGGCAAAAGACCACAACCTTTAAATGCAAAAATAAAAAATCATATCTTTCATCAAAACTTCTCCAAACAAACTAAGTCCACAAACATGGCACAACCGAACAAAAATCCATATACTTCTTTTCACAAAAACAAAGAGCATCATCAACTACGGGATGAGAACAAAAAAATAAAAAATAAAAATGCAGGCCTTAAAGCAACATAAAAAATGCCGTCCCAAAAAAATAACCACTCCAAAAACCAAATCTAATCAAGTCTTCAAACACAACACAAAAGATTCTGTTAAGAACCATCATCAACTAATGAAAACCCTCATCATCTAAATTCTCTTTTTTTAGAAGAAGCAAAATAATAAACTTTATTTTTTATTTTATCCCACAAAATGAGTCAAAGTTAAAAAGAAATTCCTTCAAAGAACTAAACCAATTAAGTGTATAAATTCAAAGAGAAACAAAAACCAACGTGATAACATATAAAAAAAAAATGTGCGAACAACTAAATAAAAAAATAAATGAAGCAGAACCCAAAATTGAAGAAGTTAAAAAATGCATAAAACAAAAAACTAAACACATATACCAACAACATGCAAATCCACAACATATACAACCAAAATTCCTTCAAAGAACCAAACAATCAAGTGTATAAATTCAGAGAGAGAGAGAGAGAAGAAGAAGAAGAAGTGTGAACCGCTGAATAAAAGAATAGTGAAGCAGAACCCAAAAATGAAAAAGCTAAAAAATGCATGAAAGGAAAAACTAAACACATAAACTCACAACATGCAAACCCACAAATAACATAAAAATAAAAAAAATTGGAAAAACAGAATGAAAAAAAATCCCATGAAAAATAAACTCCAAAAAAAAAAAGGCCTAGAAACAAATGTATTTATTCACAAAATTAAAAATATTAGTAATAACTACGAAATGAAATAGTTGAGAAAAGCAAACCTTAAAGTAAAACTCCAATGTGAATGCTATTGTTAGAAACTTTCTACAAAAAAGAAACAAAAAGTTAATGTTACGTAATGAATATATTCACAATTAAAAATAATAAAATAATGCAAACAAATTACAAAATACAAATATAAAACAATCTATGCAACTACATATTCATACACATTGAGCAAGTTCAGAAATACCAACCTGAAATCAACAAACAAATAAAATGAAAACATATAAAGAAATCTTCGCAAATGCTCAAAATAGTTGCAGCTAAATCAAATATTATGGTAAGCACAATAATAACATACAACAATATAAGAAATGAGTACAAAATCATATATTGAACAAACAAATATTAAATATTTATGTTTAATGAATATTGATCAATGACTATTGAACAAATATATATTGAAGAATCAAAGCCCAAATTGAGAAAGTTAAGAGATACCAACCTGAAATGACAAGTCCAAACCACTTAGTCATCACAACATCAAACGAAAAAGACAACAATTTACAAGTTTTATCTTTTATACTAAAACAAAAATAAACAAAATATATTATAAAATGCTTTTATTTTATGTTTATTCAATATATATATATATATATATATATACTACATATCAAATCTTGAAACATACAAAAAAATATACAGATGAAAAAAAAAACCATATCATGTAACCAATATAATAATAATGAGCAATAAAATACAAAAAAAGTTCCCGTGTCAAAGACGTAACCCTCTCATCAGAGCTGACTGCAACAAGTAAGGTGCATCAAAGCACTCACTTAAACCGGCCTTAAAAAATAAAACAAATCTGCAACATCAAAACACCCACTTAAACTTGCTAAAAAAAACAAAGATTTCTGATTATGCATCACCACATCATCACCTAAAAAAATCAGTTTTAAAGCTTGATACAAAGCCAAATGGAATCATCATTTGCGGCATAGCAAAGGAAAGAACCCATATATTTCTTCCACAAACAAACAAATAATATATGTTAAGCGGCAAAAAACCAGAACCTTTAAACGCAAAAACAAAAAATCATATCTTTCATCAAAACTTCCCAAAAAAAAATAAGTCCACAAACATGGCACAACCGATCAAAATCCATATACTTATTTTCACAAAAATGAAGCGCATCATCGACCACGGGATGAGAATAAAAAAAATAAAAAATAAATGCAAGCCTAAAAACCACAAAGAAAAAAAAAACCCATACAAAATATTAAAACCAGATTTAACGTCATGAACAAAAAGATCGAACGCGAAAAAGCTAAAACCCACAAAAACAAAACAACGTATCTGCAAATCCAAAGAGAGAATGCGAAAAAATCCATGTAAAAAATCTATTTTTTCATAAAAAAAAAATACAAAAAACTCACAACATGCAAACCCAGAACATACAAAGGAATGACGTACATTTTCAAAACTTGCCTCTAGCTAGCGCAAAATAGAATAAAAAGAATTTACCATCAAACGACAAAAAAAAAAACCATACAAAATGTTAAAACCAAATTTAACTTCATGAAAAACAAGACCGAAAGCAAAAGGTAGAGAGAATGCGAAGAAACCCATGTAAAAAATCTATTTTTTCACAAAAAAAGGAGAAAAGGAACGATGGAAAAATATATTTTTTTCACAAAAAATCCACAACATGCAAACCCACAACATACAAAAGAATGACATATGTGCAAATCTGAAAAGAAAAAGCCAATAGCCCCACGAGAACAGATTCTGTGCAAATACCAAAAATCCACAACATGCACAAATATATGCAAATCCAAAGAGAGAATGCGAAGAAGCCCATGTAAACATTCTATTTTTTCACAAGAAAATACAAGAAGTCGAGAACATCAAAAAATCCAGAACATAAAAACGAACAATTTTTTTTAAAAAAAAATAAGAGCCGGTAGCCACCCGCATAACGGCCTCGTCTCAAGTTTATTAATAAGCCCTCACTTGTGACGGAGGAATACTGTGGTTACATTCAAGGAAAATACCAACCAACAAAAACATAAAGCAAAATAAACAAACAAAAACAAGCCTATAAAGAAGACACAACTAAACAAGCCTATAAAAAGACTACAAAAAAACTTAGCAATAGTAAACATCAACGAGATCTTAATGAAGGAATGCTAGACAAGTCCAAATGCAACAATCATTTAAGGGCCCGAGGCAAAATAGAATTATTTGTATAGACCAAATCGATGCCGTTGGCACCATCCTTTGCCAACCAATTCACCATCTAATTCCCTTCACGTAACATATGTTAAAACCAACAAGTAATTACTTGAGTCAAACTAACAATCACTTCCCAATAATCCTCCAGGTACCAAATCCCACACCTCCCCCTATTCCACCAAGAAATAATCACCGAAGAGTCAACCTCTACAATCACATTCAGAATATGAAGAGATTTGCAAAGCCGCAAACCTGTAAGAAGCGCAAGTAACTCCGCTTTATTATTAGAGCCAAAACCACTAGGAGAGGCAAAAGCTTGCACAAGCTGTCCCTGATCATTGCGAATAACTCCACCAATACCACTAGACCTCGGGTTCCCAAGACTACTACCATCTGTATTCAATTTAAACCACCCTGAAGACGGTTTTTGCCACTTGACTAATTTGCATCGCCTTACCTTTAATGGAGCCGGTTTTATCTATAAAGCCTCAAGGATCATGGCATCATAACGGGACAAACTATAAGAATTATCAACTGCTTGGCAAAGAGTACCAATCCAAATACAAATAGATTTGATGACCGCATCATAAGCTTCCAATTTACCCTCCATTCGAGCTAGACATCACCTTCTCCAAATTCTCTAAGTAATAATGACAGGGAGCAAACCAATAATAACACCCACCTGAGAATTAGACTGGGCACACCGGAACCAAGAGGAGACATGCAGCTTCCAATTACTACCAACCGGAAGTCCAAAGAGGTTATCGAAAAAGCACCATATTTGTTTTGGAAAATCTTCCTCAATGAGAACATGGTTAATGTCTTCATAATGACCTACAATACATAAATCACATTTGGAAACAATAGAGATGCCAACACGATGCAATCTGTCATCTACACTCAAAGCCCTATGCCAAGCCTTCCAAAAATGAATAGACATTTTTAGGGGAAGATTCTTATGTCAAATCCAAGAATGCCAATCCAACGATGAGACTCTAACTCGAATACATTGCCATGCAGATTTAGTAGAAAACATACCTGTCTTTGAGGGAGTCCAGACAAGAACATCCTTCCCCAAGTTTAGCTTGGATAAAAAGGCTAAAATATCATCCACATTCTCTAATCCGACCAAATTCTCTAGGAGATTCACATCCCAACTATCTGACAACCAACACTCTTTGATTTTCAACAAAGGTGACCCACAATAGGCCGATCATTGCACAAAGGACCATTATCCCTCCATTTATCATACCAAAAAAAATATCACCATCTCTAACTCTCCATTTAGAATTATTCAAAATCAAAGGAACACAACGAGCAACCATTCTCCAAAATCTCGAGCTTTTATCAACATCAATAAGGACCCAAGGTTTCGAATCCACATATTTAGCCTTAAAGAAATTTGCCCAGAGAGAATTACCTTGCAAAAGACTCCAAGCTAACCTCATATGCAGAGATGTCTGAGTGTCCCTGATATGCCTCAACCCAAGCCCTCCTTCAGTCACAGGTCTACAAATATTTTTCCACACCACCCATTTCTTTTTATCATTTTCATTTGATTCGCCCCAAAAGAAAGAGCTCATCATCTAATGGATCTTATTGATGACTACTTGAGGGACCTGTAAAACAGCAAAAAGGTGAAGGGCCATACTAGAAATGACATGACGTAATAAAACCAGTTTCCCTCCTGAAGATAGGAGTCGCATTTTCCAACCACTAAGTTTTTGTCTCACTTTAATCATCATGCCTTCAAGGTCTAAAATTTTTAGACGTCCCAGAATAATGTGAACTCCAAGATATTGAAAAGGGAAGTACCCCTCCACAAAACCTGTACTACGGAGAAAACAGCGCTTGCAAGAAGAGGAGATTTTATTCGAACAATACAGGGCGGACTTTTGTTTATTAATGGCCTAACCCGACCATCTTTCATATTGGTCTAAAATACTTTGGAGCACTTGAACAGATCTTTGACTTCCATTAGAGAAAATAACCACATCATCAGCATACATTAAATGAGAAATGATAGGCATACCTCGGGCCTGATGAAAATGCCCAAATCTATTCTCAACTACACTACGGTGGATCAACCTGGAAATGATCTCCTACTTAATAATAAACAAATAGGGAGATACAAGATCACCTTGTCGAAGGCCACGGCCTCCCGGAAAAAAAACTTTCATTGTCTCATTCATCATAACCGAATATCATGGGCTAGAAATACAGAAAAAAATTAGATTGCAAAATTTGAGGTTAGAACCCAAAGCTCTTCATGACCCTTATCAGGAAATTCCAATCCACACAATCATATGCTTTATTTTCGATTTCAACTTACCAATCAACTTACCAATCCACACAATCATATTCCCTTTTGGAAAGGCTCCAAAAGGGCAACTATTTTCGATTTCAACTTACCAATCAACTATTTTAATCTATCTTTAAAAGTCCCAACTCCCCTAATGTTCCCTACAAAAATGGGTTCAATCATTGGGGAAGGTTGGGGGCTCAAGCAAGGACCCGAGAAGAGCTTCTCATTTTAACAAAAAATCTTTTTTTTGTACTTTCTTTTACCTTCGTTGGCCTCAGATTCAGTCATATACTCTTTGTTCTGCAGAAGTACTCCAAGATATAATTCTATCTCTGGTTTAGAGACAACAACCTCCAAACACAAGCTTTCCTCAGCACGTTCTGCACCTTATTCCTCTGCATCTACATCATCCTCCTGATTCACACTCTGTTTCATCATGACAGTAGAATTAGACTCTTTTTCGGAGCCCATTTGCCCCAGTTCACACTCTATATCATCATCCATAGGCAATATAATGGCATATTCCATAACACATATTTCATCATCATTTTCCTTATCAACCTCATTTGTTAGAATTACATGTTCCTTAATCAATGGATCAGTCACAGTTGCGCATGGAACCATCACAACTGCACTTGTCACCGAGTCAACATGATCCCCATTCACAACTGCACCCGAAGTCTCCCCCTTAGGCTCACCACCCCTGTGAACCTCATTCTCTGTCTCACCACCCCTCTAGTCCCCATTCTCTGTCTCACCACGTTTCTGGTCCCCATACTCAGGTTCAGGCAACGGATCAGTCACAACACTCGAAACTATGACATGAACCTCAACAGATTCCCCGTTCACACCCGCGTCATTCAACTCTTTCCTGCCTACTCGTGACTTACCCAACTTCTCAATTTTCACAGCACGGCATGTGAGTTTGTTATGTCCTTGCATCTGGCATTTACAACAATAGGCAGGGAGAGTCTCATAGACTAATTCTTGTTTCCTACTCGAAGGCAGGCCTGGAGCACCAATCCAGAAATGAGATAGAGGGTCTTTTGCCGCATCAACCTCCACACACAACCTCGCACCATCCATTCTCGTGGCATAATGAGTCAGATTATCCTGCTGAATAAAAGTACCGATAGGAGCCATGAGAATACTCAAGAACGCTTCACTGTAAAAGTTTGGAGGAAGTCCCGGGAGTGAGATCCATACCGGAACACGAGAGGACTCGTCATCCTCAGTGAATTATGGTGTCCAATGGAAAACTCGATAGAAACTCCCATTGATCTCGCAGACATCCCTCGATAGAGCTTTCATGAAATCTGTCTCGTTGGCCATACGTGCAAACACGTTCCTCAACCTACGCATGGAAGAGACAATCAGTGTGGATGAGAGACCCCAACGATTGCGTATGAATGCACGGATTGCATCCAAAGAAGGACGTTGTTTCAGAAACTTGAGGATCACCGAATAGCGGAAAGACTCTGCAAACTTGATAATTTCTTCACGTGAGAATTGAAAATATACTTCACCGTGTAGGACCTTCGGAAGACGGAACGGCAACACCATCTCTGGGATGGGCTGAGGGACAGCAGCCACCAGATCGGCAAAGGACCGACTGGTGGCTCCATCTACGGCTGCCATGCAGGAAGCCTTGGGAGGCTACGCAGGAAACAACAGAAACCCTAATCCTCACGTAGAGAGAAAAAGGGCAAAAACGAACACTTAACAACATAAAAAAGAAACTTAACAAACCCACGAAAAAAATACTAAAACCCACAACATGCAAACCCACAACATGCAAATCTAAAGAGAAAAGTTTATTTTTTCACAAAAAATATCAAAAACCCACAGCATGCATAAACTCATGTAAATCTGAAGAAACCCATGTAAAATTCCCAAACGAATGGCACCAAAAAAAAAAAACCCCACAAACCCATATAAAATCCCCAAACTAATGGCACTCAAAAGAAAACAAGAAGCCGAGAACATACAAATCCAAATCATAAAAACGAACACTCAACAACGTAAAAAAGAAACTTAACAAGCCCACAAAAAAATATTTTTTCACAAAAAATACAAAAAACCCACAACATGCAAATCTGAAGAGAAAACTTTATGTTTTTGTAAAAAATACAAAAAACCCATAGCATGCACAAACCCATGTAAAATCTGAAGAAACCCATGTAAAATTCCCAAACGAACGACACCCCAAAAAAAACCCAACAAACCCATGTAGAATTTCCAAACTAACGACACCCCAAAAAAACAAACAAACCGCAAAAAACAAACCTGAAGAAATACTCAAAGAATACAAAACACTAGTGGAAGAGAGAAGATGCAGAGAAGACGACGCAAAGATGTTGAGAGAGAGAGAAGACGCAAAGATGCAGAGAGAGAGAGAGAAGGTGTCGCTTTCAGAGATAAAAGCTAGAGAGAGAAGACGCAAAGACAATAAAAAGAATCTCTGGAAGGAAAGAAACTAAAAGACCAAAACACCCTCACTTAAACAGACACAAAAGACTAAAACAAAATGATAAAAAGGACAAAACACACAAAAAAGGGACGACCACAACACGAAGGACGACAAAAAACATTGTTCACGCTATCCCCATTTTCAGTTAAACACTGACGGTAGTAGTTTTGGGAATCCTAGGCTGTCTGGGGTGGGTGGTATTATAAGAGATGATCATGGTAATTTACTTCATGCTTTTGCCTTCCCTCTTGGGGTTGGTTCGAATAATAGAGCCAAATTATTAGCTATGTTGTGTGGCCTTAAAGCTTGCAAAGCTCTGAGAAGTGGCTATGTGGATGTTGAACTTGACTCACTAGTGGTAGTTTCGTGGTGGAAATAACAGCGATGTGGGGTTTGGTATCTTGAGGATTTTTGGAAAAAGATTATTGGTCTTTTGGATTCGATGGTTTGCTCTGTTTGTCATGTTTCCAGAGAAGGTGATAAAGCTGCTGATTGGCTTGCTAAGTATGGTTTGCTTGGTCATCACATGGAGCAACAAGTGATTGGGGAAGTGCCGAGGTTGCTGAGAGGTCTAATCCACTTGGTCATCAGATGATGTGATTTCAGAAAATCATCTGAGAGATAGTATATATATAGTGCATTATATATGTTCGAACAGTCGAACAAACCTATAGTATATCTAAATCCCAAGAAAAATGTTTTCTTTTCAAAGAAAAAGATATTCTTGAATATCAAAACTTGGGATATAAATATATTCACATAGGTTCTGTTCAAGTTGCTGCTAAGCCTTTAACAAGGTTAGGCATCAACGCCTCTGTTCTTTTCTGTTTACGAGATGGCAGATTCCTCAAATTTGAGGATAGCATTCTCGGAATGATTCAATCCTCATTTTCGTAAGGACCATATATAATGCACTATATATATACTATGTAGTGTATTATATATATATATATATATAAGTCTTGCTGTTAGTTTTATTAATTATATATTATTGATTCTTATATATAGTATAGTATATATATTATATTATTATGTTTTCATTTAAAGTATTATGCTATCATATTATATATATATATAAAATATAGTATATATGTTATACTATTATAATATATAATATACTATATTATATACTATATATAGTGAAGATTACTCACCTTGGCATACACCTCTCATATTCCTAAAAATGAATATTTTTGTCCAACATATTCACAAGTGATTGGAGATGATGTCCAAATACACACTTTGAGTAAAGAAGAATTTAATAAGTAACAAAGAAATCTCGAACAAGCGGGTTATATGAAAGAAGAAAATAGTGACAAAAAGTTAGAACGTGAAAAATGCACGAAATTTCCCGCTCAATTTAGGCACCTATGTGATGATCTGAAACGTTCGGACATACATTTTCTCCATATGTACATTTTCAGTGTAAACGTTCGAATGTACATTTTCTAATGTTCGAACATAAAAATTAAAGTGCGGAAAATTTTTCGCTCGATTTAGGTATCTCTGTGGTGATATCAACGTTTGGAAGTTGAAATTTTACGTTCGAACGTTAGTCGATGAAAATCATTGGGAAATTGGTAGACGTTCGAACATGAAAATAAAAGTGCGGGAAATTTTCCACTCGATTTAGGTATCTCTGTGATGCTCTGAGCGTTCGGACGTTTAAAGTTTACGTTCAAATATTATTCGATAGAAATCACTAGGAATTTATAAACGTTCAAACGCGAAAATCAATAACGTTCGAATATGAAAATAAAAGTGCAGGAAATTTCCCGCTCGATTTAGGTATCTCTGTAATGATCTGAACGTTCAAACCTCTTTCTCAAAAAATATGCCCGAGTTCTTTAACGTTCAAACGTTCACTAAAAATTGGACAGGATATAATATAACGTTCGAACGTACAACTTAAACATTTAAACGTTTTATTTAAAAATTTTATGATTGAATGAATACACGCACGAGAGGCAGCAAATTCATTTCTGTTGCTTCTCCCTTGCGCGCAACAGAGAGAGACGTGAGATAGAGTCTTTGTGGGTTACAGAGAGAGAGAGGGTTAGAGTGAGAGAGAGTTGAGTGAAAAAGGGACGTGGGTTAGAGAGAGAGAGTGTGAGAGAGGGATGTGGGTTAGATAGAGAGAGATAGAGTGAGAGAGTGTTAAAGTGAGAGTTAAGTTGAGTTTTGGTAAGAAAAAATTATTTTTCTTTTGTATTTTCTTGAATTTTATAATATTTGTCTTGTGTTTTTGTTATATATATTTCTAATAAGTTAGCGTTTTATTTTTTAGAAGTATTGGTTGTTTTGGCAAGTTAAAAGCTTTTGATTTGTAAGATGATATTGTGAGTGCTAGGTATATTTCTAAACTTTAGCAATGTGTTTATACATTTTATGCTTACTCTTGAAATATTGTAATTATTGTTTGTATAGTTTTTGAATAATTTGTGAGTTTATAGTATTCATTGATAAATTAATATGTTTATAAATATTGTTGCGGGAATATTGTGAATATGTTGTGATATGGATTTGAAATATTGTGATTATTATTTGTGAATTTTGTTTGAATATGTTTACATGGTTAAAAATATATTGTCTTTAGGTTTTGGATTTATGTGAGAATTTTGATATAATATTTTTTGGTTTTGAAGAATTTGTGAGTGCTAGTTATATTTTTCAAATTTAGGAATATATTAATACATGTACATGTGATTTTATGGTTACTCTTGAAATAATTGTGATTATTGTTTGTGAATTTTGTGAATAGTTTGTAAATTTATGGTATTCATTGATGAATTAATATGTGTAGAAATATTGTTGTGGGAATATTGTTGTTGTTGTGATATGGATTTAAAATATTGTGATTATTGTTTGAATATGTTTATATGGTTAGAAATATATTGTGTTTAGTTTTTAGTATTTATGTGAATTTTTTTGTATTTTTTGAATTTGTTATTTAACAAGAAAATTATAAGTTTAAACTTTTAATTTAAGTAAAGATTAAAAACGTTTAATATACATTTAATATGAGACTTAATATTTAACATTTAATAAGAATATATAATATATTCATACTAATTTAGTAGAATATGATTATTATTCAAGTTATAACTATAGTATAAAATTTAATTTTAGATAGAAGAAGAAAGAAGTATATAACTTAATTATATATAAAATATAATATATACATACAATAACTATAATTAATAATTACTTATTAAATATTCTTACCATTGTGAGGTTCCAAACCATTATATTATTAAATATATGTATATATATATATAGAAAGTAAAATACTCTTCAAGGAAAAAGTGTTGAACCTACCAAATAAGTAGAGAGTTGGAATAAATAAATATACTTATTTATAATAAACTAGAGAGTAAAATAAGGATCAAATAAATGCTTATATATAAATTATATACTTATTGTCTATATAAATAAATAACTCACTCAATTAAGTATAACAATTAAAATTATACTTTGAGAATGATAATAATTAAAATTATGTAATAATCTTTGAAATTATATATAACAATTATAATAACAATTATATAATAAGAAATAAAATTACATAAGTATCAATTAATAATGTCCTAAGATATATAATAACAATTAAAATTATAATTTAGAAATAATAATCCAAAATCAATCATTATAATATTTCGTATAGGATAGCCCCACTCAATCCAAAATCACATCAAAAAACTTTGTTGTCTATTGAAAAATTTAAAGTTTAAATTCCATAACTATTAATTTTTAATTTTTTTATAAATTAACAATGTCACATTCGTATTGTGTTATATTGTTAAATTAGAGAGAGATGAAAGAATATGTGAACAAGTTTCATGTTTTGTACACCCTGGGAAATAATTATCTTGAAGAAATATCTGTCAAATTGCTTGACTCTCAAAGTCTCTCCAGCCTTTAGAGTTGTCAAGGTCGGACAGTTTATGACGCTTAATTAATTAGACTAAAGTTTAGACATTTCTTTAAGATTATTCTCTCTCGGTGTGTACTGATAGGAAACTTGTTCACATAATCTTCTATCCCTCTCTAGTTTAACAATATAACTGTGATAGGATGTGACATTGTTAATTCAAACGACATTGAGATATTGTTTGTAGTGTTTTTTTATAGATATATTGTGACATTGCATAAATAATCTTAGACATATTTAGAAATTAGTGTACATTTATATGTCCACTAATTCCTGAATTGTCCAGTGTGGACAGTTTGAGATTATATTATATGTATTGCACATGTTTGTTACTCCTATTTTTCACGTTTAATGTGAAGTTTCGGTGTCTTTCTCTACTGTTCTTCGGATATACTGTTCAGAATTTCACAATCTCTCTATTTGAACATGTATACTTGAAGAACTATGGGGAGGTGCTGCCAAAATTTCTACTAGCCTGGAAAGTAGTAGAGTGACGAGATTTGTGCAATATGAATAATATAATCTCGAATGGGATAGGACCAACTACCTTATCAAAAAAGCAATGAGAATTAGAACATACATGCATGTGAATTTTCTATGTATTTGTTATTAATAGATAGATGTTATTAGAAATGGACAAAAATTGGATGCGTCTGGGCGATAGACTTAGAAATGATTACATACCCTATGCGCGTAGAGTAAGAACCTTCATTGATTTTGTACGGGTCTCTGCTGATAGTCGTGGTTACATTAAGTATCTATGTCGAAGGTGTAAACATTTGTGTGCGATAGGGTTGAATGAAGTAGAAAGTCATATATTTGTGAATGGTATGGATCTGGGGTATACCCAATGGATATTGCATGGTGAGCCATATGAACAGTCAGCAGATGTATTAGTTGATCATCACAATTATTTACGGCACATGAATGATGATTATGAGTAGGATGAGATGGAGGAGATGTTGGGTGACATTAGAGCAGGGATATTTTGGAACAACGTGCTTGTGATTCCAGATCAATTTCTTCTGAATTGTATGCATTGGCCCGTGGTCCCTCAAATAGAGCACTTTGATACATTGCATGCACGGTTCGAGGTTATAGATTCCATACTCTGGACCGTGAACGTAATAGAAAGATTCAAAACTCTGGTGTGTTGGTCGAGGGGAGTCATAGAACAGATGATATTGACTATTATGGTGTTATACGTGATATTATCGGATTGAAATATATGGGTAGATCTATAACATATGTCTTTAAATGTGATTGGTGGGATCTAGGCAGCGGTCGGGATTCGATACATATGGATAATCACTTTACCAGTGTCAATAGTGCATCTAAATGGTACGAAGATGATCCATTCGTATTGGCTTGTCAAGCTACCCAAGTCTATTTCTTGATTGATCCAATGAAAAGTGCTGATAAAGACAGTAGAGAGATAACTTGGTGAGTCGTACAAAAATTTGTCATTTGAAATATATATGAAGCAGGAACGAGTGCAGATTACAAGAATAGTGGAGATGAAGATGACAGTCTGATTGTAGAGACATACCAGGAAGATAGAAAGGGTATTAATTTGTTTGTTGACATCGGTGCACTCGAGTTGCTCCCATTATATAGAGATGATGTCCCACCCATCCATCTCGACTCGTCCGTATTAAATTATCATTTAATTCAAGTAAGTGAGGAGGAAGAAGAAGAAGAGTCAGAAGATGAAGACAAACTAAAATCCGGCCAGGAGGTGGATAAGGACGATGAAGAAAATGTGCATGATGATGATGAAGATGTTATTGAGGGAGATTCTGAAACAAGCAGGGAAAATACATCTGAAAATGAAGAATAAAAGTACTAAATATTTTATTCATATAAGTGACTATAAAATATCTAGAATTTTCATAATTTCTTCTAATTAATTTTCTTTGATATAATTAATTATTTTCAAAAATGCCGCCAAAACTACAATGAAGAAATGTGTCTCCGCCAAGTCCAAGTCCCAAACCCATTGAGGACTCTCCACTCTAGGAATCCGCTCTTGAAGATCAAGTTAACACGCAAGAGAACAACAGCTAGTCCACATCTACTAGTAAGGAAATATTGTAGTTGATAATTAATTGTATAGTTAATACTTTTGTCTCAAATACTATATAACTATAATTATACTATCTATTATCATGTAGTTAATGCATCTGCACGTCGCGATCATGACTATACACATGGCATCTGTCTTGAGAAAAACAAAAAGACACAGAAAACTCAAGATCACCATTCTTGATAATTTCACTGGAGGAGTGGATGATAGTGCAGCAGCGCTTTCCTCCTATATTGGCACAGTAGTTCGAGCTTATGCTCTATTTTATATGCACTCATGGCATGATGTTTCGAATGAGTTTGTATTTTATTTAAAAGTTTTTAGAAAATTATAATAAGTAAGTAATGATTAGATAAAAAAAGTAAAAAATTATAAATTTGTTTGAAAAATGTTTATATTTGAATGGTATTTGAATGTTGAGATGAGATGAAATGAATTAACACCATCTATAAAACGATACGGGACCTAGAATGAAAAATGTTATGTTTAGGTAATGAGATATTCTCAGGTATTCTGTGAATAATAATAAAAAATTAATGAAAATATAATGATAAAATATTGAATAGTAATAAAAAATATGTAAAAAATAATAATAAAATAATAAATAATTTGGGCACCGAGATAGTTTGGGTATTGATATCTCAGTGTCGAAACTAGGCCTAAATCTAATAGCTATGTACAAAAATTATTTTTTTAATAATAATTCCTACTTTTTTATTTTTCTCAAAATCATGCAGATTGTTCGTTCCATAACAGTATTTAACATGGCATTTTTTTTTCCTCTTTTATGATTGTTTTTTTATTTTTTGACTGTGCTAGGTGGTTGAATATGACAATGCCACCTAATAAAATAAATAAATTTGAATTTCAAATTTAGTACAACGGCTATATTTCATTACCCTATTCGGAATGGAACGCCGAAGTGCAGTCGCAGAAGAAAATTTTCCAATTTCACCAGTTTTATAAAAAAAAAATTCCCCCCATCTGTCTGTCTCTGTTTCTCTCTCCCAATCGGAAATCCTCACGAATTCGAAGTTTCGAACGCCCTGATCCTTATAATCCCTCGCCAAACCCCCCTACCCATCTATGGCTGCCAAGAAAGAGTCCAAACCCCATGAAGAAGGAGAGAGGAAAATCCCGGTGTTCACAGTCCTAAAGAATGGTGCCATCCTCAAGAACATCTATATCGTCAACAATCCAGCACCGCCGTCACTATCGTCTGTTTCCCAGAACCCAGATCAAGAATACGAAGAAATCTTGACCGTCGGACGACACCCCAATTGCAACATTATGTTAACTCATCCCAGCATCAGTAGATTCCACCTTCAAATCTACTCAGAAGCCTGTAAGCAACGGCTCTCTGTCATGGACTTATCTTCCGGTAATTCTTTCTTCTCGCTTACAAAGTTTTTCTTCGGTTTGTGATATTGGGTTTTCTTTTATGATAAAAACCAAGCTCATGATGGTTTCTTGGTCATTCAGTGCATGGGACCTGGGTCTCGGAGAAGAAGGTGGAGCCGGGGGAATGCGTGGAGCTAATGGAGGGTGATACGGTGAGGCTAGGTGGCTCCAGCAGACTCTATAGGCTGCATTGGATTCCTATGAGCCGCGCGTATGATTTGGAAAATCCATTCGTGCCACCCGAGTTGCATGTGTCCATGACTAAGGAGAAAGAAGAGGAAACTTGTCAGGTGAGAGAGTTGTTGATTTTACCAGCAAAATATTTAGAGTGACCGCGAGTTGTTGGTAGAAAATTTTTTCTGATTTCGTTCTTCGTTTCTTTTTGGATCTCTGGGCTCTGTTAGGACGAGAAACCTTTATCGATTGGAAATGAAAATATTGAAGAAAAAGATTCATTGGTAGTGCAAGGAAAAGAGGAAGAGAAATATCAGGTGAGTTGAGAACATATTGGTGAAAGCAATAGAACCTTATATTTCTAAGTTGTTTGTAGCCATGCAGGCTTGCAGCTGATTTTTGTCTCTGTATTTCTATCTTGGACTTACCAAAAAAAAATATTTCTATCTGGGTTTTACAGGATAATAACTGGTTTTCAGTTGACAATAGAGACATTCACTCACTCGATCCAATTTTGGACGATCTAGATTCTTTATTTTCTGGGGTAAACATGGAATGGATTGGGAACAGGGAAATACCATCAGCTCCCCCTTTGCCTGAATTCTTGATAAGTGAGGAAAAGGAAGTTGATGAGAACCCATCAAGAATTGTTGGTGAACCGAGGGATATCTTGAACCCCTGTTCTGGGCACTTTGGACCAGGATCTGGTTTGGGAGACTTGTCTCTGCCTGTTGGGGGAGTCATACTGGGGACTGAAGATCAGCAATTAGAGAAAGAAAACTGGAACCCAAAATGTCACTCTGTCATTGATGTGTTATTTGAAATAGAAAATCTGGAGAGCCCCTCAAGAAGTTCAGAGCAGGAGTTTAAGCCTTTGGAAAGCATAGATTCCTCAGTTTTTGTTCAGGAGGGAGACGCAACGAATTTGGTGGATGCTTCAAGACTAATGTCAGGAAATTTCATCATGGAGAACTCATCATTGTCGGTTGAGAAATTTCCTGAAAAGACTATCAATCAACAAGTGAATGAAGAAAACCCGGCCCCACAGCCTCTCTTGGCTTTACTACCATCACTACTCAATGGAGGAAATGAGGATAACTGCACAGCAGAACAAACAATTAACTTGCTGGTGAGCCCCGGCTCTGCAAGTTGTGATGAAGAGAACCATTTGGTAGCTCAATTGCTTGAAGAAACTGGACACGTGAGTGTATCAAGGAAAGACCATGACATGAGGGAAATCTCAAGCCTTCATTCTGTACCTCTTGCGACAAAATACATGGACTCATCTTTGGTTCCTGGGGAGGGTACTGTTACAGTTCTCTCAGAGAGTACAGAAAAAGAAAAAATGCAGACTGCATTTGCTGCAGCAGGACTATCTGAAGCAAAACTCTCGGAAAGCTCCTCACTTGGATTGGAAAAACAATGCAGTATTTGGTCAAGAAGAGGTAAACCTGCTAGTGTTAAGATCCAAACAGGTGCAGGTGAGAGTAGAGGTAAGAACGTCAGGGCTGGTATTGATGCAGAAGTTAAGTCATATAGTCAGGAGGATATAGAAAATAACTCTCTTTCAAAGGCTCCTTTTACTGGTTTACATGAGCAGGAAGAAATATTTACCCCTGAGAAGGAGAATTTCACCTCAGATGCTCTTGTGAATTCCTTGAGTAAAAAGGGTGGGCTTGAAGATACTAAGCACTCTAAGTCAAAAGCATCATCCTCTTCAAAGGGGACTTTCAGCACTGGTATCCATCCAGAAAAAGAGCCTCTTCAAAGGGTTGGTATTGATGCTGAAGTTGTGTTAGATAGTCGAGAGGATATTGAAAAGAACTCGAGTTCAAAGGCCCCTTTTACTGGTTTACATGAGCAGGAAGAATTCTTTACCCCAGATAAGGAGAATTTCACCCCAAAAGCTTTTGTGAATTCCTTGAGAAAGAAGGGTAGGATTGAAGAAACTAAGAACTCTCAGTCACGTGCATCATCATCTTCAAAGGTGACTTTCAGCCCTGGTATCCATCCAGAAAAAGAGCTTCTTCAAAGGGCTGGTATTGATGCTGAAGTTGAATTAGATAGTCAGGAGGATACAGAAAAGAACTCAACTTCAAAGGCTCTTTTTACTGGTTTACATGAGCAGGAAGAAACCTTTACCCCGGATAAGGAGAATTTCACCCCAAAAACTCTTGTGAATTCCTTCAGAAAGAAGGATAGGATTGAAGCAACTAAGCACTTTAAGTCATGCTTATCGTCCTCTTCAAAGGTGATTTTAAGCCCTGGTATCCATCCAGAAAAAGACATGACTGCTTGTCTAGACAATGGAAACCCAACACAAAAAATTTGTCAAGAACGGGAATCAGCTAGACCAGTTTCAATAAATCGAGTGAGGTTGGACCAAGAGATTGTGCCAATAAGGAGAATATCAGAAAGGGTGCCCTTTCAACCTTTACTTGTGGACCCCACAGGAAAGAGTAAACCAGATGCTTCAATCCCTGAAACTACTATGAGAAGCTGCAATTCTAAATTTGAGGACACTAACATCTCTTCTGTAAGTTGCTAAAATCAAATGTTATAGCTCTTTAAATAATACATGCCTATGGTTTGGTTATAAGTAGCTATATCGTGTATACATGTAAGTGAAATTCGTTTGCAGAACAACCCCACTGGAGAGGCCAGAAGAAGCTGGACCATGATAGTGGACTCTACTACTCTTCTAAACAAGGAGTCAAGGAAGTCATTACATCTTTTACAGGGTCTCAAAGGAACTCATTTGATCATTCCAAGAACAGGTAACTAAGTTCTTAAGCAGTTCCATTATGTCATCCTCTGTGTGATTTCAATTTTTTCCATCAAATACTTATTGGAATCCTACAAATATGGACTACTCTTTTAAATTAGTCATAAGGGAGCTGGATTGTCTTAAGCGGCGTGGTAGTCTATTCAGAAGAACAACAGAGGCTCCTTCAGCATTAGAATGGATTGAAGAATGTATGTTGAGAACAACATGGTGGATTCATGTGCAGAGCTCATTGGAGGAGGGAAGTATGATTGCTCCTACCCCACCCCTTTCCCCTCAATCTTGTTATAGTGATGGAAGGGTGCCTTTTTCTCATGGGATAGCAAACTCAATGCTATCTTCATGCCATGGGAGTTTGTCTGAAATTGTTTCACCAACAGCAGAAGACCATATCCTGGACTGTGCTCTGCTAATCAGGAAAACAAACACTAAGGGACGTCTTGTCCTTCTAAGTGACAATGTCACTCTGAAAATCAAAGCCATGGCAGAGGTACATCTAATATCTCCACTAACTGTTCCTCCCCTCCTACATAATATGCAACTTAGATTATATTTTCTTCTTGTTTTCAGGGTTTAATCTGTGAGACGGCGGCCCAATTCCGTGAGAGCCTGGTTAATCCCTTTTCTGAGAGGTTCTTGTGGGCTGACAGCTCTCCCAGAGGGCGTACATGGTCTTATTTAGATGATATGGTTTTAAGGGAACAGTATTGTCGCTGCCCCTTCAAGAAGTCAGCAAAAGGAGAAAGTGCAAAGGGTCTGAAGCTTATTCTGTACCACAACTCTCATTATGGGCGGATCAGTTCAGTCAGCTAAAACAATTTACTTTTTCTTTTCAGTTTTCCCCCATGTTCTGCTTTCTCTGTTGAGAAAGAGGAGTGGGGGCTGTTCCGAATTGGCCTGTTTTGCAGTAGCTGGTACCAATTATAAAAATTTTTGAACAAGCGATGATCAAAATTGAAATTTAGTTTTTTTCAAGTCCATTTGTGGCCTAGGTCTATTGTTTTTCTGCTGGTTCACGCAAAGATTTCTGTTAATTTGATCTCGGCACAAGCAGGGGATCAGAACTTCTGTTCATAGATAACTTTACATGTTCAAGCACATGAACAGGTTTGACTATCTTAATATTCACTCTTCAGACTTAAAGATGGTATTTTTTTTTTTTCTTTTTTGCTGGATGCCTTGATGAATTAGGGACATATGTTTCTTAAAGCAGCTCCCACTCTGAGGGTTCTTAAAACCCCACAGAAACAGGCACTAAAAGATGAAGTAAAAAGCACAACCTTAATGTGACAGACAATTGATGCTTGAAGCTTGTTGTTTGGATTATGCATGTCTTGAAATTATGGATCACATGTTCTGAAGTTATTACCTCATTGAGATTTTAAGGATCTTGGGCAAAGAGAGTTGGGGTTTAACCAGGAAAACATAAGAAATAGTAGTTTGGTGACCTTATCAGGAATTTAGGAGGCGTCTTTATTCTTTTTGTGGGAGTGGAAACTCTCGTTCCAAAGGTGGCACGGCCATGGGGCTGACCACAAAAGGTTGCTTTAAGAGTGGTGCGACGATGGCCAAATGGGCGGTTAGATCTCCCTTGTGGGCTTTTGTAGGTGTGATTAGTCAAGTGATTTTTTATTCTAAGAAAATAAAAGTAAAGTTTTTTTTTTTTTTAAATACAATTGTGAAACTTGAAGATTTTAGAAAACTTACTACAAGTCCAATAACATTATGAGTCATACCCAACAAAAGAATAGTAATGCTTATCCCCATTCCTAATCGAGTATGCATTTCTCTAGGTTTTGGCTTCTTTGTAAATTCGAATTTTATCTCGGTGAAGATTTTTAAAACAGTTCTTCTATATACAGTCGTTAGATATAATCGGTGTGCAGTCGTCCATGCTTCCTCTCTCATCAGCTCTCTCTCTCATCAGCTCGGTCTCTCCCTCTTCTCAACTCTCTCATCTGCTTGATCTCTCTCTCATCAAGTGTTTCTACATCAGTCACGTTTGCACGAGGCGCTTGCAACAAACGTTTTTCTTTTTAAAATGACTCTATTACTTTTTTGTCTAGTATGTATCGTTAGGCGTACCCTCTAGTACAATTGTATTTTTTTCTTTTTCTTTCAAAATTTTTTAAACATATTTAAACATTTAAAAAATATACAAATTTATTAATAATTACTTTCTTAATTTTTAATCATTAATAAAAAAATTAAAATACATGAGTGATCAAACTCAAGGGACAAAACCGGAGAGCAACCTAATTGCTCATTTTCATTTTCATTTTCATTTTTTTAAAAACTAGAGGAAGAAAAGGTAACAAGTAAAAAAAGTAGAAAAAAATAAAGTCGCGGAAACTATTTATATAATAGTAAAATTCGACAAAATACTATTTATAAACAGCATTATTATAGGTGTATTATCAGTTGAATTATGTTTATTAAGTTAAAAAAATTTAGAAATGTTACCATAAATATTGGGAAGTCTTCATTATCACTTTTACTTAAAATCCCATCATGAAATTTGGATAAAAAACTTTACATGAAAAGATAGAAGGAGAGGTGAGTGAAGAATGAAATTTGACCAGCTTTAGTAATTAATTTTATAAATAAATGAGAGTTGGGGGGTAGTTGAAATTGCATGGAGTGGACCAATATCACAAAACAGCATGATATTGAAATATGAATAACTCCAAGCAAATGAGGGGCCCTATCCATCCATCCACCTTCTTTAGCTTCGGTCCTTTTCTCTCTCAGTTTTGGCATTTTTTCTTCTCATTCATCGTCCTGCAACTCTAAGCCCACCATCCTGAGAACCTTCTGGCAGGCGGCAACTACGATCTGCCTCAGAACCTTCCGGCGACTACGATCTTCTTCGAACACCCTCTTAAATTCAGCTCGCTCACTCTCTCTCTCTCTCTCTCTCTCTCTCTCTGTGTATGTAGTCTTCTTCCTTCTTCTTCTTCTACTTCTCTTTTCTTGGTGTTTTTCCTAGTTCCTTGTATTCATTTTCTCATACGGAGTGGTCCTCGATCTGACCAATCACCATGCCTTTCTAGGCATCATATCCCCATGTAGCTTCAATTCATTTTGTTATGCTACTTACCTCAATGTATAATGGCGTGTTCTTTTTTCTTTTTTTTCAAGTTTTGATTTTAAAGAAAACGGATTTCAATATATGCAGGCTGATCTGCTCTGTTCTGCCATTACTGGGTCTTTTTTAGAATTCAAGTAAAATCCTACCATAAGAGGTAAATAGATATGCAGAAGGGTACGAGTTTTTCCAGGCATAGCAATTGGACTGATACGCCTTCGTCTTTGAGACTGATCGCTCTTCAACTTTCCCTGAGACTCTTGGGTTTTTGTTCCCATAGCCAAACACAGCCTTGACGTCTCCTGAACTTCGATCTTCCACCCTCACCGAACGCCGTTTTCGAGTTCTCGTTGTTTTCGACTACGGCCGAGACTTCTGGTAAGTGGTAAGATTTCCCTTATTCTCTTCTTTACTTGAACGGGAAAAACGGAGTATTCTCTCTCGAATCTGTCGGTTTGATTATTGTATTTTTACTCGTTACATTAAAAAAAAATTTCTAAAAGCTTTTCATTTTGATACGGTGTCAATTAGTTATAAAAGCACCCAACCTCTCCCTCTCTGCGGACACCTTTTTTATATCTCTTCCGGCAATTCAGCACACCTTTATATGTATTGCTTTTCTTCCTCAGTGGTCGCCACTTTAAAAAAATGTTCTATTGTATCTTTTCGATGATCATTATTATTACTATAATGTGATTATGCTTCTATGGCGTGAGAAAGAGAGATAAATAGAAACGGAAAGAGAAATGAGAGTAGGCAATGCTTGAATGACTTGCTCGGCAACTGCTGTTGCTTTTATTTGAAGTCAGTCGATGTGTTCTTTCTTGCTGAGAAGTTTTCAGTTAACCACAAATATTGGCTGTGATAATGACGTAGCTACTGTAGTTGCAAAAAAAAAAATGATGGATAAAAGAAGTATTAATACTTTGGTGGATCTGTTTTTCAGCTTTAGTTTGTAATTAGGTGTTTTCTCTTGTATACTTTCTGTATACTTGAGCTATACCTAATTATGTGGTTTTTTAATAAATTTCGTACTTATCAAAAATAAAATAAAACACTTTGGTGGATCTGAAATGGGAATTAGGAGGAACAGTAGCAGCCAGGAGAGAGGTTGGTCGTGCCTGCCCGTGGGGATAATTGGTAAAGCGTCAATAATCGAATCGAATGGGTTCTTGCTGTTCATCAATCTCAGGAAAGAGGCTCTATATGGAGGAAGTGGTTACAATCGAGGCTGCTGCTGCTGAAAACTCTAGTGCGTGTGCAACTGCAGCATCAATGTCTTCTTCAACTTCTCCTAATAATAAGAAGAGTAAGAGACATGGTTCAGGAAGGTGGAAAAAGAAATCCTCTGCAGCTTCATTTGAAGGTGAACTGCTCCATCAGATGATGACTCCTGAGAACGGGAGGATGGTTATGAATGGTGCCAGCAAAATTGCCTGCTTATATACCCAGCAGGGTAAGAAAGGAACTAATCAGGATGCCATGATTGTTTTGGAGGTTAGTGCAGTCCTGCCATTCCTATTCCTTTCATCAACCAGTTTGTGCGTTTGACTAAAACCTCTAGTTTGAGATGAAGTCTTTTTTCTCTTAAAACTCAATTTCAGTTATATGCATTACTTAGAGTACAAGTTTGAAAACATCTTTGTCGATAATCCAGTCCACGATATTAGAAAAAGAAAATCTGACACATTTTACTATTTCAAATCCATGGATGCAATTTTCCCCATTGAACAATACCTAGCTCCATCCGACCATGGAGCCATTGCCTCTGTTTGGAACCCAAAACCTTATGGAAAAACTTAATATTCTCTCTCTCTCTCTCTCTCTCTCTCGATAGGTAATCAAAATTTAATATTCGTTTTGTCCTGTTCCCTAATGGTTTACACTTTTGGGTTAGATGGTCTAACACATTGTATGGATGAGATAAGAAGTGTCCTAACCAGCTATGTTGCTGCCTTTTGGGCGCTTCCATAAATATCATTGTTTATGAATCTTACACTGCGAAAATGCCCAGGCTGAAATACAAAGAATTGCAGCTTATCCTACAGAATAGTACCTTGAAATAAGCAGGCTTAATGTTGTTGCATATCAATGTTCTTTCCTCTAATTTGTAAAAAAGAAGTGTTTCTTCCTCTAATTTTTATTTATTTATTTGGTGCGTCCATGCAAAAGTATTGCCCGAAAAAATGGTACTAATCCTTTTTTTAAATGAATTCACTAACAACAGCCCTTTTCTAATGTTAATATTTTTTTTTCTATTTTTCTTCTATTTGTTTCATTGTCCTTTAGATGCTAATATTTACCCTTTTTCTTATTCCTGTATGTATTATTATGACGACTTGGTTGGCATGTTTCTACAATAGAATTTCTGTTCAAGAAGCGATACAATATTTTGTGGGGTATTTGATGGTCATGGTCCTTTTGGTCATATGGTTGCCAAGAAAGTCCGGGACTCTCTTCCAGTTAGACTATGTACTCAATGGACAACTAAATCTGGTAGTGAGCAGAGCAGCCTTTGCAAAATTGAAAATGCTCATGGAAGCTTGAGCACAGAGGAAACAAAATCTCCAAGCATGGATGATGAATGTTATGAGACATTAGAGGTTGAGGCCAATGAAAACCTTCCTGAAATGTATATTCCACTTAAACGGTCTATGTTGAAGGCTTTCAAGCTAATGGATAAGGAACTAAAGCTGCATCCCACAGTCGATTGTTTCTGTAGTGGAACTACAGCAGTTACTCTGGTAAAGCAGGTAATCTTCATGCAACCTGACACCTTTCCTTGCATATAAATAAATATTGTAATAGTCAGGAATGATTTTTGTTTTTGATACATAATAAAATTTTATTCATCGAATGCAATAGGCATAGTAGCCCATGTACACAGGAAGTATACAAAAGATACACCTAATTACAGACTAAGATTAGGAAATGAAAACAAAAACTGATGAATAGCCCCTCCATTAAGTAAAATAGCTGAAACCCATTGAAGCAAGGTATACATAAAAAATTTCCAGGTTTCCTCTGCAGTACTCTCCCTGTTATTAAAACACCGCTCATTCCTTTCCATCCAAATACACCACATAATGCACAAAGGAATCATCTTCCACGTGGCTTTCACTTGAGAACAACTATGAAGCCTATTCCAACATGCAAGTAGATCCACCACTGTTTTAGGCATTACCCAAACCAGCCCTGCTCTACTGAACACACCATCACACCTTAGCCACCTCACAATGTAAGAGTAAATTGTCCACCGATTTCACCATATTTCCCAAATAAAAAATGCTACCTTTGATGGCACGAGCCCTCCAAATACTCTTCCACGGAAAAGAGAAATGATGCTGAACAGTCAACAACTTATAGTATGATCCAACAGAAAACTTTTTACACGCTGTAAGCTTCCATGACATACAATCCCTCTCATTTCCTCCAATATCCAGAGAATACAACAAGCTGAAAAAATCTGCAACCTCTTCAAGTTCCCAATCCTAGACAGCTCTAATAAAACTATCATCCCAATGCACAACTCCATTAGATTCGATCAACAAATCTGAAACAAAAGCCTGCTGATTAACAGCCACTCTAAAAATTGCCAGAAAAACTCTAAAAAGAGCACGCTTACCACACCAATCATTGAACCAGAAGCGAATTCTTGAACCATCTCCAACCTCGAACTTAACATGTCACAAATTTTTTTTTTTTTTATAAGTAACTTGTCACAAAATTATCCCACCCCTTTCTAATAAATTTCCAAAGACTCTCACTGTTGATGCTATAAAAATCACACAACAGGCCAGAATGAGAGAAATAGTCATTCCCAGCCCACTAAGTTGACTGGGCCTTGATTGGTGTTGTTTAGAGCCCCCGACAATGTTCCGGTGCGGCTGTACGGTGGCGATGCGTTCGTCCATGGCAGTGGATAGAACATAAGTGGCTAAGTGTAGAAAAGCAAAGAGAGATGGACACAGATTTACGTTGTTTGACACTAGACCTACGTCCACTGGGGTTTGGGGAGGGGAGTCAATCTCCACTATAATATATTTGTTTACAGCCACTCATGGTCCCTCGTATCTCACCGTATAAAGAAATTTGGAGCACTTCCTGTTGGAGATGTTGTCTTCCTTGAGAGGTTGCTAAAGAAGAAGATGATCTAATCGAGAGAGAGAGTGATTTTTTCATCTGATAGAAGACTTTTTATATATCTCCTTGTTGCGTATACCGGTCTGCAGTGATGGGACCTGACCCCTTTGCGTGTGTAGCTTCCCTTCTCTTCCTACTTTCCCTCTGACCCCTTTGACACTTGTGTGCTCTCATGTCCCTCATTGTCTCTTTCTTATTTGTCTTCTTGTCTCTGGTGGTGGCCCGGTGGGCTAAGCCCAACTATGGGCTATGGTATTTTATCTCTTCACAGAAGCCGCAATTCTTAAGGGTAACTTGTTCTGATAGAAGTCCTTGAGAATTTTTAAGATAAAGTATGCAATATAGGTCGCTAGTAAGGAAACAAATTTAAAACATGAGTTCTCTGTTCTCCATTCCGCTTGTATTAAGCGATAAATGCCTCCAGGAGCAAATTTAGGCGGGAGTTGTACTCAACCGCGTATGACGCGAGCGCGGAGCTCTAACGTGGCAGGAGCCAAGCTATGCATTGGCTCAGGGCCGGAGTCTCCGAGCTCTGCCCGAACAACAGCTAGTCGGAACACAAGTCTTTAGACTTGCCTACCTTCACCGGGTACAAGCCCAATCCCTTGGCTGACCACGATACATAACAGCTGCCAGCGGGTTATCTCTGGGAACGAGCCTTCGGAGTTAACAGGCCTCCGAGCTCCACAACCGCCTAGCGCGGGTTACTTTCTAGAACGAGCTAACAGGCTCGACAACCGCCTAAAGTGGACCCAGGGGGTCGACAGGGCCCTCTGACTGCTTTGCGTGGGTTACTACACACAAAATTCCAACAAAAACAACAAACATCAGAGCTTCGCGCTTGCATCATACGCGATCGAGTACACCTCCAGCCTAAATTTTCCCCTGGAGGCATTTATCGCTTAATACAAGTGGAATGGAGAACAGAGAACTCGTTTTTTAAATTTGTTTCCTTACTAACGACCTATGTTGCATATTTTATTTTAAAGATTCTCAAGGACTTTTGTTAGAACAAGTTGCCTTTAAGAATCACGGGCTTCTATGAAGGGATAAAATACCATAGCCCATAGTTGGGCCCAGTCCACCAGGCCACCACTAAGGACAAGAAGACAAACAAGAAAGAGACAAGGAGAGACATGAGAGCACACAAGTGTCAGAGGGGTCAAAGGGAAAGTAGGAAAAAAAGGGAAGCTAACACGTGCAAAGGGGTCAAGTCCCATCACTACAGACTGGTACACGCAACAAGGAGATATGTAAAAAGTCTTCTACCAAATGAAAAAATCACTCTCTCTCTCAATCAAATCATCTTCTTCTTCAGCAACCTCTCGAGGAAGACAACATCTCCAATAGGAAGAGCTCCAACTTTCTTTGTACAATGAGATATGAGGGACTATATGAGTGGTTGTAAACAAATATATTTGTGTCCATCTCTCTGTACTTATGTTCCATCCACTGCCATGGACGAACACATCGCCACTGTATAGCCACACCAGAACACTACCGGTGGCTCCAAACAACACCGATCAAGGCCCAGTCAACTCAGTGGGCCGGCAATGACTTTTTCTCTCCTTCCGGCCTGTTGTGCGATTTTTACAGCATCAACACACACCATAAGTCTCCCTACTCTCCTTAGAACCCCCCCCCCCCCCCACTTCACTCCCATACTTATGATCAATAACCTCCCTCCACATCGATTCCTCTTCCCTTTGATATCTCCACAACCACTTTCCCAAGTACACGTTATTAAAACTACTCAAATTACGAACCTCCATTAACAATTGGACCGTAGACTCTATTCCAACTCACTAGATGGAACTTATTTTCCTCTCCCATACCACCCCACAAAAATGCTCTAAATAACTTCTCAATACGATTTTCCACACCTACCGTATTGTCATCACATGAAGCCTAAGATTTTTTCATGGAATGTAAGGGTGATCAATGATGTTAATAAGCGTTTTCGTATTAGATCTCTCTTTCGCAGCTGGAAAATTGATATTGTTTGCCTTCAAGATACGGCCGTAACTCCTCCCAGCTGGAATGATACGCCCATAAATTCAGCATAACTTGTGCTGTATGTGCAAGCCCTTCCATGTAGAGTCAGTGTTTTCTCGTTTTGATAACAAAAGGAAGATGGAAATTATGAATCTGTATGTGATTGGGGACAAGCACAAAGAACTTAATGCATTTGAAATAACCGAGAAACTCATCCTAGATAGGTGTTTTCCTCTTGTATACCATCTTGTGTACTTTGGGCTTTGCCTATTCTATTAATACAATCGTTTACTTATAAAAAAAAAAAAAAGTTAACTAAGAAACATTAGTTGGTGCATAGGCAAAACGAATAAATTTTGAGAGAGTGAAAGAGAGAGATTGTTGTTGGTAGAAGGTTTTTTCTCAACCACTTGCTTAGCTATGAACACAAAATAATATATAAAGCAAATTAAAAAAAAAAAAACAAATCCGAGCTCTCCTCAATATGAGGTACATAAATGGCTCATTAGATTCCACTATTTTCCAAGGCAAAACTACAACATTAGAATGCGATGAATGGCTCTTATGATAAGTTGTCGCCAATGATATTAAGTTGAACCTTCATCATTAATCTTTCATCCTCCAGGTAAACACATTTGACTTTGGTCATGATTTCAGTAGAAATATCATGATAGATTAGAAAAATTATGCATTACACAAGTCAACATATTATTTATGTAATATATTTACGAACCGAGTTAACATGTATGTAATATATATACATTGTTGGCCCACTCCATTTTTAATTATTTTCTATCCATTTGTTCTCATTCTCCACTTTTCTGTCGTAGATAAGCAAAAAACTATTTTTGCTATAATATTGTTCTAGCATACCAAATTTTTCTGCAGCCCTATTTGTTCCTAATCGAAACAATGTTCCTATTCTGGTAAATGCACTTGACAATAATCATTGAATTGAGCCCATTGTCTGCAAGGTCTAAAAGTAAAATGTATTTCTGACATTAAATTGCCACATCTTTTCACCAAGAACTTGTAATACCCCAGACCAAGAATAAGAGGATGGTGAATGAGATCCTATATTTTATGAGAAGGAGAAGTTCTTGCCCTTATAAAGATCCCATGGGGCCTTATTGGAATTTTGACAAATACTTTTGGAGTATCGACCCATATGTTGCTTGAGCTTTCATTTGGTCGTTAAAATGGTATCAGAATCAATTGTTGGACTTGTGCTGTGCCACCTATAATTGAATGGTCTGACAGGACATCAGGGATTTAAGGGAGAAGATTGTAATATCCCAAATTGGGCATGTTTGGACACTATGAGCATTCTCAAAATTCTATAAACTTCTCATAATTTCATTCCCAAACATCACTCAAATTCAAAATACTTTTTAATCTCAAATTTTCAACTTTTTCATTTAATCATATTAACTAATCATTACCTAAAACCCAATAAAACATCTTCACTCAAACCATTTCACTACTATTCGCAAAATTTTGAGTACTCCAAGTGTCCAAGCATGCGCTAAGTGTAGGAGCGTAGTGAATGGGATCCTACAATGTCTAGACAGAAGTTTTTGCCCTTTATAATTATTCCAATGGACTGATTGTAAACTTGACTACTTTTAAGGGATGTTTGGAAAAAATTTCCATCTCATCTCATCCCATCTCATATCCTTCCCAAACATCACTCAAACACAAACACTTTCAAACTAATCATTACAACTTTTCCAAAATTCCAAACAAAAAACAATTCAAATTTTTCTAATCCCAAGACATATTAAAATATTATATTCTAACAATATTTTAACTTTATAATATTTTTTATTCAACTTTTTTTCTCTCTTCTCCCAAAACCCAATAGATACTTAACTCAAACTATCACACTACTATTCACAAACTATCTTACTACTATTTACAAAATTTTCATCTCATCTCATCTCATTTCCCAAGCATCCCCTTAGAGTTCCAGATGTGGCTTGAGATTTTTCGTTGAGTCATTACAGAACTACATGTAATATTCAGATAATGCTGACGAATTTTCTGTGAACTCTGCTAGTTTGAAAGATGATCTTTTATTTTGGGCAAGCTTTCTAAAGGAATACAAGTTTTTCTTTGGCTAAAAAACCTCATGTTACAATCTTGATGGGAGTTCTACTAGTTGGGGTCAACATATGTAACCCCCTGGTCCCATGTTGGGGAAAGGAATAACACACACGGAGTGGGTAAAAGTTGTAAAGGTGTAAGTGCTAAGTCCTACATTCACTACTTAGTAGGGCTGCACAGCATGTTTCTTAAAACATTGTTTTTATTATATGTTTGATTTTCCCGTCATTCTGTGGGTAAATTCTTCCAATAACCTAACCTACTTTATCACACTAATTTTCTCATGTGTTTCGGTTTCCCTGAAAACCATGCTGGCTGATGGGTTTTCAGGGTCAGGATCTTGTGATTGCCAATGTCGGAGATTCAAGAGCAGTAATGGGAACGAGGGATATAGACAATTCTTTGATTGCTACACAATTGACTGTGGACTTGAAGCCTGATCTTCCAGGTCTCTCTCTCTCTCTCTCTCTCTCTCTCTCTCTCTCTCTCCTACTTGCACAGGCAGATCAGGAGAAAGGCAAACAATCTTATCTGTGAGATGACCTTTGTTCCTATCTATAAAACTGATACTTACACACACACACATACACACCTATCTATAAAACTTCTGATCAAAATAAATATCTATAGGTCTTGAGACTCTTTATCTTTTTGTTATTCAGGGGAAGCTGCTAGGATCCAGCGGTGCAAAGGAAGGGTCTTTGCTTTGCAGGATGAGCCAGAGGTGGCACGTGTATGGTTGCCTAATAATGATTCACCTGGTTTGGCGATGGCTAGAGCTTTTGGGGACTTTTGCCTGAAAGATTTTGGTTTAATTTCCGTTCCAGACGTGTACTATCACCATCTTACTGAAAGAGATGAATTCATTATTCTTGCCACGGATGGGGTATGTTTCTCGGCTATCATTTAACTACCCAATGTTTTAAAGTCTTTATGTAGTTTTGAAACTTAGAAGCTTTTCTTGTAATTTGGTTCGTTAGTTTTTCTAGCCAATTTCTGTGGTGGGCATGCCTTCAGTTTTGTATCTCATTTTAGCCACTTTTTCCATACTTGTGTTGTCACTTTGCTTTCTGCTAGCGTTAGACCTGGTTGGAATTGTAGTGTCAATTTTCATTTAGACTAAGGTCGTAAATTGGAGAAAGCCTATGTGTGCAAAATTTTCTTCTTTCTTCAATTTCTAAAGCTTATGTCAGCATCATATTATCTATTTGATATTGATGCAGGTTTGGGATGTCCTCTCAAATAAAGAAGCTGTCGATATCGTGGCTTCAGCTCCGGGTCGCTCGACAGCAGCCAGAGCTCTTGTAGACTGTGCTTTTCGAGCATGGAGACTTAAATATCCTACTTCAAAGAATGATGATTGTGCTGTTGTGTGCCTCTTTCTAGAGCATGTACCTGCAGCCAGTGAGGCTGTAGCAGACAATGACATGACAAAGGCACCACAAGAGGCAATAGAGATGGTTGCAGTAACAGATGAAAAGGCTAGGGGATTGGAAGCCGATGATACTAAAAGTTCTGTTCTCGACCATTCAAGTACTGTACGTGGCTCCGACGAGATTGTGCCTGTCTCTGAGCCAGCTGAAGAAAATCTTTCTGCAAAGTGTCAGGGTCAGTCTAAGAGGAGTCTAGCTGAGTGCATTTCAAATGCAGAAGATGAGGAGTGGTCAGCCTTAGAAGGTGTTACCAGGGTTAACAGTCTGCTAAGCCTTCCCAGGTTCCCATCTGGTATTAAAAGAGCAACCAGTTGGAGAAAGTGGCTATGATACAAATGAGGGCTTATCAGCCCTTAATTTTACCCTCAGCAACATGGAACTTCAACAATTTCCAAATCAGTATTGCATTGGGAAAATTATTTATGGCAGTATCTGTAGGTTTTAAACTGCAGATGCGGATCGACAGGCGTCGGCAGAATACCTAGGTAAGTCAGTCAGCCACACCATATTGGAGTAACTTTCACTGAAGAAAAAACTCGTCTTGCAGTTTCTTGTTGTGATGGGTTTAGTGAAATCAGTCTTTCCCTTTTCAAATACATTTAATAAAGTTAACTTTCTTAGAGGCAGGGGGGAAGGTTGTAATATAATGTTTTGTGCTCTGTTGCTTTACTTGATGCAGCCTACTGTTGATATCTTTTTAAGATAAAAAAGAATTTATGGTATGAAATTTTTTGAATCATCCAAATATTCATTAAACAAAAACAAAAACAAAAGTTATAGCTTTCCTCAATGGGGAGTCAAAAGCACCATCAACACATCCAACAAAAGGTGGTAACTCACCTAAGGGAATGCTTCCTTCCCGGGGTCAGCGTTATGGGTGAATTAGTTGCAATCCATGAGTTATATATATCAAGTTGATGCAGAGACTACTGATGGTCAAACCTTTGACGAACCGATCAGAGGACCTTGTAATCAATAGCTTGGAAAGTAATATTAGATAGTCTTAAAGAATTTCGTACACTCGTTTTCATAAATGTTGATCGTTGGATTTGAAGGATTATTGAAACTCAAATCTCCAAACAGGGGAAGTTCGCAGATACCATTGAGACAAAAACGCAGTGAGGATTTAGGCCCGGTTTGGATATACAAAATTATTTCATCTTATCTCATCTCATCATTATAAATTTCTCAAACTCCCACACAAAATATAATAAACAATTCAATTTTTTTCAAATCTCAAAATAAAAATTATATTAAAAAATTATATTCTAACAATATTTTATTCAACTTTTAATAAAACATTTCATCTCATGTTATTTAAACTACGTAACTAAACTAGGCCCATAATGCAATAGCTTTTGTTTGCTTTATAAATCATAAAATTAAGATTAAAAATAAGATGACAATTACAATCAAACAAAAAAATTAGGACAATATTCATAATTTATTATCTTTAATTTATCGCTCTTAAAATGTATTTAAGTGTTTTTTCCTGTATACACGGACTATGCCTACTTCATTCATATCAATAATATTTATCTCTTACTCATCAAAAATAAAAACAATCAAACAAAAATATAAAATGGCATCATGTCGAAAACATCATAAAAATCCGAAAAATCTGATTTTAAGTGCTATGAAAAACAGATACTCTTCTTAGGTGTTACAGAAAACAAATGGGGGATTATTTCAGGCCTCTAATAAGTAAAATCCACAGCAACCCATGGAACATCTGTGCTCACTTTCGATCCAAAGTTCTGGATAAATGTATATCCTCTCCTCCGATTTTAGTAAGCATTAATACAAGCTGCCCGAAATCATCTCTCCTCCGATTTTACAACGACTCCTTTGTACATTTTAGCACGTTCCTTTAGAGCATCTCGTCGGGGTCGTGCCACCTTATTGTTAGGGTCAAAAAGAAGCACTTCTTCAAATGCCTTGAGAGCGGACTTGTAGTCTTTCTTCTTCTCATAGGCATCGCCAAGGTTGTTCCAAGCTGTGACATAGCCAGGTTGAAGCCTCACAGCTGTCTCGAATTGATTGATTCCCTTGTCGGATTTTCCATCACGGATATAACTGACGCCAAGCGCATTGTAAACCTATTGAGTTGATTTGTGTAAAAATGATTATCAGCCAAGTTTCAACTTGCCATGTTTCACAAGTAGGGATAGAGCTAAAACTATATGTCAATTTCACAAGCAGGCAAACAGTGGGAAAATGACAGGTTTAGTTACTACACTAGCAAATACAGCCTAGCAAAAGACAGGGAGTCTAGAGAGTCTTACAAGTATTAGCCCACACCTAAATGAATGGGATATGTATGCACAGCTGCTTGTGAGTTATAATTGATACAATCCTATACCCAGCGATGTACAATTTTCAATTTCATCTTTGATGCATTGCATGACTTAATTTGGTCAGAGAAAGTCAAGACGGCCAAAATTCCTAATGGAAGACATTGCACAGGTCAAAGGCTCTGGCAGTACAATCTTTTGAGTCAAGAGATAACCGTACTTGTAAAATAAATTTAAAGATTATGTAGAGTTTCGATCATAAGAAAATACACAAGTTTCCAATTTACAAAAACCACATGTAGAGTTAACTATGTAATGCTTTAAACTTGTATTGTAGCTATTATAACTATCTTGAATTCTGTTTTCTGTTTTCCCTCTTCTTCTTAGTATAGTGTTGTCTCTTGTATAATTTCTGTATATATGGGTTGCACCGTTGTGCTTTTCGTTAAAATTGTTGCTTATACACAAAAGATATTATATTACCTGGGCAAGATCTTGATCATCTCCATCCCATTTCTCAATTGCCTGAAGCAAATATTTAGTAGCAGCTGGATAAAATTTCCTCCTCAGCATCACAGCACCTAGTTCAAAATACTCGGTTGCACTGGCATCACCACTTCTTACTTGTTCCTGAAATCATTGAGGTAAAAAAAAAAAAAAAAAAAAGGATACACACGTCCATTATTGTAGCAAAACAGAGGTAAAAAACAGAAATAAATGTGTCTTCACTTAAAGCTCTAAAATGGGTTAGGGAGGTTGCATAGTATCAGTCAATGTTGAAGCAAGGATCCCATCAAGGGCAAAGGCGGAAAATTCGCGAACTCTTACCTGCAATTCTTTAGCTGAAAGATCAAGTTCTCTGCGTACAAGGACTTGACGAATCACATAGAAGGTCCCAACCCCGAGGAAACCTAACAATAACAGCAAATATGATAGCTGGATTCCCAACTCAAACAACTCCCCAGTCTCATAAACCATGTTTGGTTTGCCATATTCACTTGCATGTGCCACTTGAGCATTAGTTAACCAAAAGGTTTGTGCACACAAGAACAAAGATACCCAAACTAACGGTTTTTTTCCATCATTGATATCCTCGGTAAGAAACCAGTTCGTTGGACATTCTGCAATAAATGAGGATGTATCATTTAAGGATATGAAAATCAAAATCAAAATCAAGCAAAGACTACCAAAATAACACCAAAACTAGAATATGAAATTATTATCTGGTTGAAAGCAGACATTATTTTTATTTACTGATCGTAAAAAGAAAGCAGACATTATTAACTTTAGCTGATTTAGGATAAAAGTAACAAATATACTCCATAGGCTATACTTATATTGAAGCCGACCAACATTTAAAAAAGAAAAATTCTATTTGCAATACTGACACACTAAACACAATTGATGAGGAAGCCTGCTACATCAAATTGAATAAAAGATATTTGTGCTTTCAATTTTTTTTTTATGATTGACATGTTCCCACAGTAAGTAGTGTGTTTACACACTGGCTTGTAAGTAACATAACTCTTAAAAAAAATATTTAGGACAGACATAAACTTGCAAATAAACCAAGGCTTTTTTTTTATCTTTTTTTTTTATATAAGTACAAATAAACCTTAAGGCTCAAAATATCAGGAAAAAGTAAAATTTCACGATAATATTGTTCTTTGTTTAGAAGGCTCACAAAACTTATCTTCCTTTTCTTGCAGCGAACTTCAGTCCCACGACCAATGAACTAACCTTCTCCATCCTCTTCCACTTGTTTCGTGTCATTTTTTAGAGACATTACTTCTCTCACAATGCCTTCCCTTCTCATCCACTCATAATGTCCAAACCTAGGACCACCAATGACCTTCACCCAAACCTCATGTCCATATGTACACACACATGCAAACACGTATATATATTACCTTTTACGGTCACTGCCTGACCAGCCATTCTATGCCTGAGTCATAATCAGTTGTTTGTTGGCTAATTAAATTTAATTGCTAATTCAGTTGATAAAAAAAATTAAATTGTTGGAAATACAAACTGAAATATTGAAGAGATTTCTGATTTTCGGCATGCAAAGAATGGTGTAGGGCATGAGTTGATGGCATTATATAAGGCTTTGAATAACCCAGACAAAAGTCACCAGGCAAGCCATGTTTACGTCAAAAACACTGTTTGGGGACGAATATAACATTGAAACTCCAAGGTGTCTTTTTTTTTTTTTTTTAAATATGAACTGTGGTACCTTTCTAACCCTCCAAGATTTTTAAAAGAGCATTTTTTTCATTTTATTAAATATAAATGCAATTCATTGTCATTCTTTCTTTCTTTTTTAAGTAAAAGATTTTAGTAATTCTAATAGAAAAAATAGGCATAGCCCAAATATACAGGAAATATATAAGAGGAACTGACTAGTTAAGAGAAAGAAATAGATACAAGGAAATCATGAAAATCAATCCCACTGAAGTCAATAGCTTTTGCCCAAAGAAATAACGTATGTAAAAGGAGTGATTTAATCTCCTTCTAGCGAATGTTCCCTATCTTCGAAGCCCCAGTCGTTTCGTCCCTTCCAAATGCACCATAGAAGAAAAATAGGAACCATCTTCCAAATTGCTACAATTTGTGGAATACCATAAAGGCTTCTCTAGCTGGCCAGAAACTCAACTACTCTCGCAGGCATAACTCAAGCTTAGCCCAACTCTGCCAAAGAATTTATCCCATAGTGTTCGGGCAACCTCATGATGGAGTAGCAAGTGATCCACTGTTTCACCACTTTTTCAGCACATGCAATACCAGTCAATAACAATCATCCGGTGCTTCCTTAGGTTGTCCATAGTCAGGATCTTCCCCAAAGAAGTTATCCATACCTCAACCTTTAAAAGTGCATTCATCCTCCAAATGCTCTTCTAAGGAAAAGGCATGTTATCTTGACTCATGAGAGTCTTATAGAAAGATCAAATAGAAAATCTCCCTTTCCTAGAGGGAGCCCACCACATCTTATCTACTCTCTGATTTCTTATTGCCGTGAATGCAATAAACTAATGAAATCTGATAAGCCAAAGTATTCCCAATCATGGGCCATCCTGATGATATTTACATTCCATCGAAGTGAACCAACCGACATCTCCACTAACTTAGCCACCGATGCCTCCTGGTCTTGTGCAATCCTATAAAAAACTAAAAATTTGTCCCACCATTTTCCACGGGGTCTCCCTCTCATAGTTATCACAGCCATTTCCCATAGAAAGCATGATTAAACACTCTTAAATTTCAGATACCCAAACCCACCCCCAGCGATCAGAGAACATAACTTGTCCCACTTGACTAGGTGAAATTTAAGGCCTCGTTTGTTTTCGCATATGAGATGAGATGAGTTGATATTAAAGTTAAAAGTTGAATAAAATATTGTTAGAATATATTTTTTTAATATTATTTTTTTTTATTTGAAAAAGTTGAATTGTTTATTTTATTTTGTGTGGGAATTTGAAAAATTTGTAATGATTAGATGAGATGAGTTGTGAGGAGTTGTGAAAACAAACGAGGCCTAAACTCTTCACCTGATCCACTCCAAAGGAAATTGCGTTGGAGCTTCTCAATGCAATTCACCACACCAGCTAGTAATGATAACAAGGATAAAAAGTAAGTAGGCAGATTGAACAGAGTGCTCTTAATTAAGGTGGTCCTACCATCTTTTGACAACTACAACGACTACGGTTTCTCAATCAGTTCTACTGATGACTTTTTATTAATGAGATTCTGAGTTAGTTTTCTAATGTGTACGAAAATCTTTTATACCTAGTTTATATTTGTTTACTTAGTGGCATTCCTAAACCTATGGGGAAGGGGGCATTACACCTTTATCAAATGCCAAATGAACCACAAAATGCAGATAGCTTACCCAATATAATGAGATGGTATATGGAAAGGTTGAAATAAAGAATAGGGAGTTACCGTCTAAAGTTTTCGAGGTAAGGAATTCCATTGCCATTTCTCTTTGAAATATCTGCCTTCATCCACAAAAGAATAAAAGGTTAGCAACAAGAGAAGTATGGGGACATGCATCTAAGTTCTTAGCAACAAAGCAAGCAAAAAAAAAAAAAAGATGGCACGTAAAGAGATAAAAAAAATCATTTACTCTATATTAATTATAAGGCAGGGAAAAGGTTATGCAGCACACAGGCCTAATGAGACCCCCTGGCCGCCCCAAAAAACACAAAAATTAAGCACAGAATACAACAAGCCAGACTTTCTCAAGATTTTAGTCATAATTACTGAAGGGTAAACCTCGATTTCTAAGTCACACCAGAGCATAAAATATGATCCTGGAGAAAACTAGGCATGTGATTTTTAGCTCCATATGCATACAAGCAATAGACAGAATAGAGGATTGGAACTTTCTGGTCATCCTTTTAAAAAAGAAGAGCTTGGAAGCTTTTTATTTTGACTGAAGTTTTACATTAACTGGCCTTTTTTTATGAGTGCATTAAGAGACCTTAACTCAAAGACTCTATAACAAATTCTTGAGAACCTCTTTAAAACTCAAAAACCAATCATATACTTCTAAAATTACTATGGGAAGGATCTCTCACTATAAGTCTCACATCTTGTGTGTTTAATCAGGGTTGATTTTCCTACCATGAAAAGCAAAAGCAACTTTGCAAGACCCCCTTTTCCTAAAACCAGAAATTTCTTGAGGGTCTCCATTAGTGGCGTTGTACAGAAAAGATAAGTGATTAAGAGGCTGAGTCAAGAAAAATTAGAAATAAAACTTGTGACCCTCATGCACAACTGTGATTTCTATTAGGCAACATTTGATGCAGAGATTATCAGAACACGTACCTGAAATCTGGGAAATCCAGCAAGGGTCAGTCTGCAGACTGTTTTAGAGGTTAGCAAAACCGGTGCAACATAGCGCTGCAAAATTGCCTGGGTGGTAACAGTAGCATTAAACTCAGTAAACTAGTAGCAGTAGTGAAGGAATACTTTACAAAGTCACTATTTATGAAAAACAATTCAAAGGTTCTTATAAGAAACATCAAATAAAGTATTCAAAGTATAATTTTTTTCACAATAATTTTAACTAAATAAGAAACTAGGAAAGAAAATTTCAATTACTATATTTTTCTTTTATAAGTGAAAAGAAATTTATTAATCCACACAATTAGGCATAGCCCGAGTACACCAAGGAGTATACAAGACAAAACACCTAATTACAAGCTAAGAACTGGAAAAAGCAACATAGAAATTATTAAAACAGGTCCCATCCAATAAAATAGCCGATGCCCAAAGTAACAATGTATGGAAGAAAAAAATCTCTAATCCCTCCCAACAAAAGTTATCGATCTTTGAAACCATGTCCATTCCTCTCATTCCATATACACCAATTACTAATTTTTTACACCAACTTGTCCGATATCTTCAATTATCTCATACTGATTTTATGCATCAAAATCCAGTTCAATCACTAATGCAGTAGATGCTTATCCTGTAGTTATATGAATACCTTATATATCCTACCACCCTGCTACAGAGTTAACTAGCCCAAATACCTTGTTATCAAGTTCCATCGCTAATGATCAACTGACAGTTAATCCTTGCCATTTTTAATCTTACTGATCAAAAAAGTTAATCCCTGCCATTTAAAGTATAGAAAAGGATAAAAATGGCCATCTATGGAAGATGGAAGAATACCAAGTGTTTAGGTAGTCTCTCATTTCCTCCGTACCAAAAAATGAAATTTATACTCTTTTAGCTAACATGCCAACTTTTAATGAACTCTCATCATTCAAATCACCAATCAGATTTGAGCCTTTTTTTATTATCTCAAATAACTCATCCACAAGTTTTCTTCGTCATTAGCAAGTCCATATAAAAAAACTCATCCACCAGAAATCAATCTCAGGGGACGGGGGACCTTACCGTGGGTTGACTGAAGTAGGAACCGACGGCGAGAATGAACCGAGAGGGGATAAGGAACTGACGGCGAGAAGGAACCGAGAGGGGAGAAGGAACCGACGGCGAGGCGCAGGGGCAGGGTGGGAGAAGAGAGAGAGATTGAGAGAGGAGAGACATTTGGGTAAACAGCTTTGAGGTCGCGATGGGAGGAAGGGGAGACGCCGTAGATGACTGGAGGAGAAGGAACCGTCGAAGATGGGCAGTGTTTGCCGGCGGCAAGGGGCGAGAGGCAGGGACGAGCGCTGAAGAAGAGAAGCGATTTCTGAGATTGAGAGTGAGTGAGGATTGAGGATGAGGTCGCGGGGAGATTAGAAATAGAAACCTTAACTTCTAGGTCCTGCTACCGGTACCGATAAAGTACCGATAGCTGGACCGATAAGTTAAAAAAATATATATATATATTTTTTTCATATATTTTTGTAAATATTTTTAAATATATATATTTTTAAAAAAATCAATTCATTAATAAAAATTTCCTTAACGATTTTAAAAATAACACAAAAAACAAAGTATCGGTCAATATGGGGGGGGGGGGGGGGTTTTCCCAAGACTGCAACTCGATGCCATCAAATCGGGTTTGGGCCCAGTACCGACTTGGTACTATTTGCGCACCAATCCGACCCGGCACTGTGTGGGTCGGGTCTTCAAATTTTTTTTTTTTAATATTAATGTGGGTGCCCTGTGTTAAGTTACAGCTTAATGGACAGAATATAGCATGCAAAACAGGTTCACTAAGATCTCAAAAGACATAAAAAAAATATTGACATAAACCAAATAAACAAAAAAAAAAAAACCAAAAGAACTAGAATATTAATTCTTCTAAAAAATAAACCAAAAGAACTAGAATATTTATTCTTCCAAGAAAAAAGTAAAGGTGCAAAAGGACAGATGAAGGGAAGAGTTTTTTTTTGAGTTTCTGGGATCCTCTAGGGATTGAGAGTAGTTTAGCTTACGAGTTAGTTTTTTTTCGAGTCTTTCATTTAGAGTTTTTTGGGTTGGAGAACGCAGAATGGCTATTCTCTCAACAACTCCCTCTACCGAATGGGTCTCATACGGTTTATCCACCAAAGCGTCACCGTACTTTGTCCCCACGCCACCAGACCACCACCATCGTGCTCTCCTTCCTTCGGCGACTACCCCATGCTCTTCCAGCCACCCATAGCTCTTGCTTCCTCCACGCACGAATCCATCTCTCACAGCAACTCCCTCTCTCTATCCAAACCAAAAACTCACAACCAAATAAGGTCTTTAAACGAAAGAAAGGAAGCAAGAAAATTTGAAATTCACTAGGTTAGCATCGGGTTTGTTTCTACATTCATATAGTGGAAAACGGAAACGAAGAAGAAATATGTTGTTGTTGTTGAAGATGTAGAAAGAAAACGAACATGCCAAAAAAATTTCTTAAAACAAAAAAGAAAAAAGATGCATAACTAAAATTATAAGAAGATTCCATACCAACGGCAAGAAGAACAAGCTTCAAGCAGCACAATAGATTTTTTTTCTTCCTCCACTTAAGTCTCAAAGCTCTGTAGATGTTACAAAACCACAACATGTCTCTGCCCTCCATCCCTCCTATCAACAGGCCACATTCCCTCGACTGTCATACCACAAAACAGTCGAAGAACTAAAATCGTGACTGAAAGATAAAAGAAATCATGTAAAGGAATGAGGGACACCAAAAACACAGACTACCAAGGGCATTGATGGGAAATAAATTGTCAAATATGGAATATTGTTTATTACTGTTTATATCTTACAAACGCTTTTAAGTATAAAGAGAGAGATATATATATATATATATATATATATATAAATTAACATTAGATACACAAACTTTGGCGTACTTATTTAAAAAAAAAATAACAAGCATTTTCATTTATCTTTCATATTAAAAAAATAAAAAATAAAAAATAATAAAAAATAATAAAAAAAAAAAAGAAAAAAAAACTTCTATCTTCCTTATAAAGGTCATTGGTCTTACTCCATGCGATAAATAATAGGATATGGGTTGGGCCGTTCAACGGGGATTAATACATCATGACACTACGTACCAGTCCTCATTTACCATCGGCCCGTGTTGCTAGTGCGTACTCCAATTCTGATGTCGTTTTGACTAACTTTGGATTCTAATGTGGTTTCGACTCATTTTGGAGATCAATCAATGGCAACATTAATGTTAATAATAATAACTAAATTCAATTTTTTTTTAATAAAAAGAACGTACATGGTGAAACTCGCTGTTCAAAAAAATTAGCAAGATTATTGGTGGAAAAAATGTGGGGTCAGAGCTTGATTTGGCCGTTTACCACCAATATCATTCCTGCCGGCCGGGATAAATTAATTTAATTCATGGCTTACCATATCATTGAGTTATGTTTCGAACATAAACTCATGTCAATCCATCTTAAATAAATTATTAATGAGATTTATTATTATTTTTTTAATTTTTCATAAAAAAAGATAAATTCATTTCAACTTATTTACATTCAAATGCATTTTAATGAGATCTATAATATATTACTATTCACAGATCAATAGGGCTACAAACCGATGCCATCCAACTGAGTCCGGGCCTGATCCGACCCGACCCGGTACTGTTTGTCTGCCAACCCGATCCGACCCGACCCGATCCGACACTGTGCTGGTCGGGTCGGATCTTCGGTTTTTATTTATTTAAATATCAATGTGGGTGCCCTATGTTAAGTTACAGCTTAATGGACAGAATATAGCATGCAAAGCAGGTTCACTAAAATCTCAAAAGACATCAAAAAAAATATTGACATAAACCAGATGAACAAAAAAAAAAAAAAACCAAAAGAACTAGAATATTAATTCTTCCAAACAATAAACCAAAAGAATTAAAATATTTATTCTTCCAAGAAAGAAGTAAAGGTGCAAAGGCATGATGTGAATTAAAAAGAAGCATATGCAAAGACATCGAAAATAAGGAACCCTTGGATGGACTTTATCCATACTGCCCCTTCATTAGAACTAATAAAAAAAATGTACATAAGTCATCTATTATAAAAATTATCTAAATTACAAAAATATGAACATTAACTGATAAAGGATTGAGGAGCATCCAACAATCAAATAACAGCAGCTTCCTATCTCTTCCTTTATATCTACCATTATGAAAAAGTCTAACACCAAATCAATAATAGCACATCAAATAATCCAAGTCAACACAAAGTGGTTTAGTTTCTCTAACAAAAGAGTGAAAATGAAAAGCATACCATCATGCAAACCATAAGCCTTGAGTTACTCCTCATCAACATAAGTAAAACTTGATTTTGGATCAAACTCTAAAAAAACATATGATAATTATTAAATGATATAAAAATAAACATTATGAAAAAGTTTAATAAATATGTAAATAAGAAATAAGTTTATTATCCAATTCCGCCTCAAAGCTTTCAATATTATCCAAGGAGGCACGAAGATCAATGGGTATTGGATCCCTCAACCAATTTTGTGTACAAACGAGTGTCTCGACTGTTCTTGGAGATAGTGAACTACGGAATGGGTCAAGCACCTGACCCCCTGTACTGAAGGCTGACTCAGAAGAAACAGTAGAAACAGGAATAACCATCACATCCTGTGCAATTCTTGACAAAATAGGATACTTTACTTCATTGATCTTCCACCAATTTAAAATATCAAAATTTGGAGCTCGTGTCTCACAACCATGTTCCAAGTATTGATTGATCTTTGATTTGTTCATCAAATTAGATTCAATTATTTCTTGCTCATACTCAACCCAAAAACTCTGTTGAGAATCAGAATCAATCATACTAGGATCAACTGAGGAAGGAGGGTTAGAATAGGAAACTCCACTTGAACTCCCATACACAACACTATATTCTCCATAAATGTCAATCATCAATTGTTTCATTTTTGCCATAATTTCTTCGACTAAATTACCACCATATATTTTTTTGAACAAAAAATGCAAAAGATTAAATTTGCATCTTGAATCAAGAACAACAACAATAAATATCATCAAGTTAGTCTTCTCGATTGATCCTCAATATTTATCATACTTAATTTTCATATTCGCCGCCATACATTTCAACACTGCATCATTACTTTGACACATTTTTTACAAATGTGATTAGATGCCACAAAACTCTTGAAAATATGCATTAGATGTGACATACAAAGAGCCAGAAAGTCTCACAGTAACTAACATCATAAAAAATCTTCAAAAACTTTATCAATACTCTAACTCTCTCCCAATCACTAGAGTTTGGAAGACTCAAGTTCACACTACAACAATAACGAAAAAAAGAATCATCATCTTTCTCCAATCGCAGAAATGGTTTTTTAAATGCTTCTACAACTTCTAGTATTAAATAAGTCTAATTCCATCTTGTGGAAACATAGAGGCATACCAATTTCGTACAACCAATTTTCTCCTTCTCTATACACTTTTTGAATTTATCCATTCTTGCGGGAGATGATCTAACATACCTAATCGCATTGTGCACCCTTGTGATTGAATCATCACAATCTTTGAGCTCATCATTCACAATGAGGTTCATAATATGTGCACAACACCTAATGTGAATATACTTCCCTTCCAACAAATGACCTCCTACGAACTTCCTCAAATACCCAATGGCAACATCGTTTGAGGAAGCATTATCAACTATAACAGTAAAGATCTTATCAATGCCTCAATCTTGTAGACATGATTCTACATACTTTCTAATAGTTTCTCCTTTGTGATTAGGGATCATGCAAAAGTATAGAATTCTTTTGTGTAGTTTCCATTCACAATCGATAAAATGTGCAGTAAGACGCATATAATTTAAGTTTTGAATCGACGTCCACGTGTCAGTGGTTAAACTAACCCGTCCAACCGTCTTAAATATTTTTCTTAACTTCTCATTCTCCATTTTAAATAGTTTAATACAGTCTCTCGCCGCAGTAGTTCGAGATGACACTTGGAACCTTGGTTCAAGTGATCTACATACTTTCCTAAATCTCTGGGCTTCTACTATCCTAAATGGAAGCTCATCACAAATTATCATTTTAGTAATTGTCATTCGTACATTTTCTGAATCAAACTTATGTGCATTTGCCGAGTTATTGACATCACTATCTCCAATTCCCTCAAGAGCCCCCCTCACGACTCAGTCTGTTGATCTGTAAGTCTGATTCTATGAGGATGTTGCTTACAAGTATCAAGATGTTGTAGCATACTTAACGTACCATGTCTTTTGGGATGACAAGAGTAAATCTTGTGACAATAATTACACTTTGTTTTTTGGTCAATTAAAGCGCATCCATCTATTTTAGTGAAATGGTCTAACACTGCTGAGGGGTCCTTATTTGCCCTCATTTTACAATGAGGGATTTGGAGACTTGTGTCACTAGACAAGTTAATATTTGAAACTATTTGTGAACGGTTTTCCAAAAAAATAGCAGTCTCATTATCTCTTAAATTTGTATGAGTGTCACTTTCGAAGCAATCTATATATAAGCTAACATATAATATAACATATAAAAATCAAAATATTAGGATATGAACTGAAAATTACTCTATTTTCATGTTTTCAAGTATGGTAAAAAAATAGAGCATTGGTTATAACATTACAACTTAATATTTTGCACAATGTATATAACAAATCAACATCCCATTAGTTCACAAAGACAAACAAGGGAAAGAACAAAAACATAAAACCGTTCACTGTTATCTTTAGGGTTTCACAACTATATTGAGTGTGTAGGCTTCTTTCTCAAGTAGTGGGAAAGAAATTTGCTCTATATATTGTTTGGAAACATTAAATGCATGCCTTCACTTTACTGTATGAAGTCCAAGTTTGATGGCCGAGTCCTTAATTAGCTAGCTGAATTAGTTCGCTGCATGCCTTACATTTCACGTGCACTATATATGTATAGTGCATTTATTGGTTAGAATCTCTTGCCAAGATTGCTTTCTCTAGCTAGCCATAATATTGTGAACTTGTGACATGATGCGCCATTAAATATTAAAGCCACAGGCAAGATTGAAAAAAGATCATGCACATATATAGGCATGCATCTAATTTATGTTTATGTAAATTGGTGCTTGATCGCAAAACCTAGGTTCACAAAACCAGCGCCACGTACGTCAAATTTTTGCAAGATATAAATGAATCTATCATTACTTTGTAGATAACTTCTTTTGAGGGATTAAAAAAAGAATAAATTGACTACTTATCCTTTATCAAAGTACTAACAACTAGTTCTATACAAATTAGTCCTTGAGAGTTGAGATCGATCAATGCTCATTGTGAAAGATATTCGAGTGACCAAAAGTTTACGATTATGATAGGTTTAATTTCTCATCCCTTGTATTATCTGATCTCCTATATATTCGAGTGACTAAAAGTTTAGAGAAATTAGATCACACTAACATGTGGCCTAAACTGTTTAAGCTAGAGTACTTAATTCACACAGATAGCATATATATATATATATATATATATATCTATATATATATATATATTTATATATATATGTTCAAATAGAGAGAGGAAAGACAGCACTCATACTCAGTGTGTAACAAAAGTGACCAGACTTATAGTTGAAAGTGGTGGATAGTCAAGAGTTTCTCAATACAAATTACCTAGGTAAGCTAATCTGGAAGAACAGAGTTGACTTACTAGAATAATGGTCCAGTTTGTGTCCATCTCAAATCATGGTCCACTTTAACGCACAAGGTTTTGATACCATGTTGGAGAATCAAAACCAAAAGCTCGAGCAATTGTTTCCAGAGGCCAACTAACTAACAACCCTAAACCCATTTCAAGCTCCACAAAATAGAGGATGGAATGAATCAGTTTAACATTTCAACAGAAATTACTGCATATTAAAGCAAACCCATAAAAGAAATTATGGATAAACAAAGACAACGAAAATCACCGCATAAATACATGCTAATCCAAAGAAAAAAAGAAGAAGAAGAAAGAAACACCCTGCATTTATAGCTCTCAAACCCATGAGAAATAGAAACTAATGGATAAAAGGGGTCCTCCATTTCGGTGCAATTTATGTTGCTCTACCCAACAGAAAATTCACAAAACAGTTCAACAGACTCTACAACCCAGATAACGGCAACCAAACAAAGAACACACAGAGCATCAAACAAAGCTTGAAAACCTAAATCTTACAGAGAGAGAGAGAGAGAGAATGCACCTCTACGATGATCGCTGTGACCGGTGACGGTGAAAGGAGACTGAGAACGGTGACAGTGACTAGGGTTTCCGCAGTGGAGAGGAGAGTGTTTTCTTCTTCGTCTTCAGAAATGTTTTCGTCTACAGATGTAGAGTCAGTTTGGACGGATTCGACGGGTTATTTTTACTAAAACCTGGCATCATGCATTTGACCCGATGAACCCGTCTCTCACGGGTTGGAGAAGCCGGTTCTGGCAGACGGATCGAGCTTAGGCCCAATTATGCACAGCCCTAGGTTTTCCAATCCATTAGTTCCCAGCATTTTCCTAACTTCTAACCACGAAAGGAGAAATGCTAGGAGTCCCGATAATGGGTCCCGAGCATTTCTCCCGATAATTTTTTTTTTTACTTAGTGATTAAGTAAATATTTTTGTATTGATGTTGTGAATTTTTTTTTTTTAAATAATTTTAAGGATATGAAAAAATTGAATCAATAAATAAAAAAGACCATTTGGTCTTGTCGGTAGCCATCCTCGTGCAACACCCTTAGCAAGTTATTGGCTTTGCTTTTACAAAGAAGTTGCATAGTGCTGTGGTTAGGCATCAGTTGGGGCTTCATAATTCCAAAAACCTGGTGTACAGATGGTCACCCCCTCCAAAAGACTCTCTTAAGCTAAATATTGATGGGGCTATCTTTTTTTATTTAAACAAAGCTGGTATGGGTGCGGTTTTGAGGAACCTTATGGGTGAAGTTCTTACAGCATCTAGTAGAGTGGAATTTGTTTTTCTGGAACCAGAACAAGTTGAAGATGTGGCATTATTGAGAGGCCTTCAATTGTGCATGAGTTTGGGTATCCCTAAGCTAATTATTGAAAGTGATTGTTTGTTCCTAGTAGAAGAGATTAACAGATCATCTAAGTCTAATGCAGCTATACGATCTGTGGTAGCATATGTAAAAGGTTTGATGCACACTTTTCTGTTGTGCAGTATTGAGCATTGCAGCAGATTCACAAATGAGGTTGCCCATCGACTTGCAAGATATGCATGGTCCATTGAAGATATGTTTATTTGGTGGAATAGTGTACCTTCTATCATTGAGAATGTAATTTGCATTGATCAACACTATTGTAACCTATCTCAAGGTGTTATGCCTTTATGAAATGAAGTGCTTTTCTACAAAAAAAAAAAAACTGTGTCGCACCATTTTTGCTTATGAAAACGATGCCCTTTTAGTTCAATTTTGGCTGTGTTTAGGAGGCTTTTTCATCAAACTAGGGATGTACATCGATGGGTCCGACGTCGGTTTTGACGCCAAACCGAGACCCCACCGACATCTGCTATGAGTCTATTGAACCGGCCGAAATCGTGGATTTTGGGAGAGAAAACCGATCATATCAGTCTCAACATGCGTAGGTGCGGTCTTCGGTCTATCGCGGCGACTTCTGTGAAGGAGGAGGAACTGAGGAAGAAGGAAGATGCATCGCGCCGTCGTCTACCATGGAAGAAGAAGAAAGTTGCAGAGAGGAAGAAGACGACGCGGGGAAGAAGAAAAGGCCCGTTATTAATTCATTTTGAAACGGCGCCATTCCGTTCGATTTTTTTTTAAAACTTTCAAACCCTAAAACAGCGCCGTTTTATATACATATATTCAAAAAAATATATAAATAGACTGGATTGGCCAGCGGTTTCCCATGGGTTCAAACTAGCGTCGAACTATCGATATCGGTTTTCCCTCAATTCCTCTTGCCCACTGACCGATTCCTTGCTGGTTTCGTGCTCTGGCGGTCGGTCTGATTGGTTCCCGGCCAGTTCCGGTGATTCCTGTATACCCCTACATCAAACGGCATCATTATGACTCTGTTTTGGGCTGGGCTGCTGCAGTTTTGAGTTTTAGGTTGTGTTCGGCTATTAAATCAAACTTAACCCATTTCAACTCATCTCGAACCAATCATTGATAGTATCCACTACCTTTTCAATTTCTCATAAAAAAATTAAACTCATATCAACTTATTTCATACATTTTAATCTAAAAAGTTAAATGCATCTCAACATAAAAAAAATTAAATTCATCTCAATGAGATCAACAAAATACTATTAGGGAAACGCTTTGTGTCTCGAGGATCCCTACCGACAATGAGTCCCGATACAATTTTTTTATTTAATGATTAAAGAAGTGTTTTTGAATGATGTTGTGAATTTTTTTTTTAAAAAAATTAAGAATATAAAAAATGTATAAAAAAAATCAAAACGAAAAAAAGGCATTTAGCCTTCTCGTGAGAATTTGTCATGCTGCACGACTCATACTACTATTCACAACTCAACTCATCTCAACATCTAAATGTAGCGTAAACTCTTTTTTTTTCTCCATAAACTTAGTTTTGGACTTTCTTTTCCTAAACCTTGAACCAAACCCTAAATTAATTTTAATCTTTCTTTTAACCATAAGTTTTTATTTACGTTTTTATAATTTTTTTATCACTAAATTTAATTGTTAGCATTGATTACTAATAATTACTAATTAACTAGTGTCTAATTACATGTTATTATACTATAGTATTACATTTTATTAACTCGGTATATTATTCTATAGTAGTGTCTAACTTATTTCTTTTTTTTTTTTTTTAGAGGAATGCTACTTCATATTAATATCTCAAGTGAGGTGATTGTGAATACACTGAGGATAATCCTTTACATGAATTGAGTCATCAGATAAGTCTGGAGAACTTTTAGCCAGGCAATGCGCCATTGTATTGGCTTGTCTAGGTACATGACAAACATACCAAGAGAGGTAAGTGCCTAGTAATATCTTGATGCCTTGATAAATCAGCCCCATCGTGCTCTAGTCTTCAGCTGAATCATTTATGCCATTTACCACTTGTTTTGAATCCCCTTCGAAAATGACATTGTTGAGCCCAATCTCAATGTCAAACTGCACTGCTCGCAAGGCAGCAAGTGCTTCTCCCAGAAGTGGATCAGGGAAGGAGTAATGGGGGCTCCTGAGAGTTGCTGTCACAAGGCCAAACCAATCTCTGATTGACACCCCGATTCCCACCCTGCAGTTAACCTTGTTGATGGCTGCATCCCAATTTAATTTGTAACAGTTGGTTGGAGGCTTACACCACTTGGCTGAAGGTTGATTCTGAGGAGTTATCTTCTGCTGGTTCCTTTCTAGCTCATCCAACTCTGTAATACTAGTGGAGACAAGCTTTAAGACCTATTGAGGTGAAGCAAATTTGTACTCAAAAATAAACTTGTTCCTTTTGTACCAAAGTTCCTTAGTTGTGAGAGCTAACTTAGTGTGTTGCTTTACACGTCCATAGGACATGGGACGCGGTTTCTGGATGAGTTAAACATATAGGACACATGGGTGAATCAATGATCTTCCTTTTGTGCAAGTTTACTTTGGTGGGAAGAATGTCCCTAGCTGATCTCCAGAGGAACATTTTGACTTTGTTTGGCACCCTAAGCTTTCATAGCAGTTTCCATAGGACCTTATGATTAGTACATTTTGATGCTTGCCGCCTTATTAAAAACTTGTACTATAGTTTTTAATTACATGTTATTATACTATACTATTACATATTATTATACTAGTGTTTAACTTATTTCTAATTTATTTTTATACTAGACTTATTTCTAATATCTAATTACATGTTATTATACTATAGTATTACATGTTATTAATTTATTATACAAAACTTATTTCCATATTAGTGTTTAACTTATTTCTATAATACTCCACTACTATTCATTATTTTATTATTACTTTTCACTTATTTTTCATTTCTATTCACTATTATTTAATATTTTATCATTACCTTTTCACTACTATTCATATATATATTAGATCAGTTCATTATTCAAACGCAATCTTATACTATAGTGTTTAATTACATTTTATTATACTAGTGTCTAACTTATTTTTATACTGAATTATGTATAGTAGTAATATTATGATGTTTACATATATTAAATTATTAGTTTATTTATATTATAGTATAAGTATAGTAGTAATATTATGATGTGCCACACAAAGGAAACAAAGGAATTTCATTTCCAAAATAATTATTGAGGAGGGTAACATGGTGTCTAAGGCAGAGGATATTGGGGTGCAGTTTCAAGAATTCTTTAGGAACCTTTTCTTGTCATCTAACCCAAGTGGCATAGCAACTCTTTTGGAAAACCTTGAACCATTTGTTACTACTGAGATGAATTCTAATTTAAACAAAAATTACACCTTTGAAGAGATAGAGAGGGCTGTATTCGAAATGAACTCCATTGGATCCCCTGGCCCTGATGGATTCCCTACACTCTTCTATCAAAACCATTGGCCCATTGTGGGAGAGTCAGTTACAGCAGCAGTTACAGAAATGCTCAATTCAAAGACAAGATTCCAGTCCATAAACCATACCTTCATCACCCTTATTTCCAAGAAAAGAACTTCAATCTTAGTAACTGATTACAGACCAATCAGCCTTTGCAATATTCTCTACAAAATTATTGCGAAGGTCATTGCCAACAGACTCAAAAAAATACTACCCCACCTAATTTTTTAGACTCAAAGTGCTTTTGTACAAGTAGACTGATTACTGATAACACTATTGTGGCCTATGAACTATTACACTTTATGCAAAATAGGATGAGGAGGAACGAGGGATATATGGCACTTAAGCTTGACATGAGTAAAGCCTTTGATAGACTAGAGTGGAATTTTCTGAAAGTTGTTATGCTAAAAATGGGTTTTGACAGTGGTTGGGTTGTCCTCATTATGCAGTGTGTTACCTTAGTGTCCTACTCTATCCTCATAAATGGATCACCTCAAAACAGCTTCACTCCTTCAAGGGGGATCAGACAGGGAGACCCCCCTTTCTCCTTACCTCTTCATCCTTTGTTTTGAACTACTAAGCTTTGCCTTGAAGCAAGCTGAGTAAAGAGGTATCATCTCAGGATTTCCTCTAACTAGAGGCTCTCTTTCTATTACTCATCTCTTTTTTGTAGATGATAGCCTTGTTTTTTGTAAGGCTCAGTCTAATGAATGGGAAAGGCTACATGGCATTTTAAGCTCCTATGAACAAGCTTCTGGCCAAAGACTCAACCTAGACAAAACCTCAATATTCTTCAGCAAAAATACCAGTCTGTCTACTCAGCAAGTGTCAATGCCAGGCATTCAAGCTTCGGGCCCCTTTGACAAGTACTTAGGCCTGCCCTCTTACATTGGCAAACAGAAATTCATAGCCTTCCATCTGACAAGATCCAATCCAAGATAGGAAGTTGGAAGTCAAACCTACTATCACCAACAGGCAAGGAGATACTCATGAAGTCTATTATCCAATCCATTCCAACCTACTCAATGGGCATATTTAAGCTACCTAAATGCATCTTGAGGAATCTCAATAAACTCATGCAATCCTTCTGGTGGGGGCAAAAAGAGCAGAAATCAAAGGTACATTGGCTCAGCTAGAAGAAAATAGGCATTTCCAAGCAAGATGGGGGTCTCAGATTTAAGGACTTTGAAAACTTTAATCTAGCTATACTGGCCAAACAAGGTTGGAGATTACTCACCCATCCCTCCTCTCTAGTTGCTCGAGTCCTTCAAACTAAATACTTTCCCCATACTGATTTCCATAATGCAAAAGTCAAGCCTTATGACTCTTTTGTTTGGAAAAGCATCACTGCAGCTCGACCTCTCCTCCTTGAAGGCCTAATCTGGAGAATTGGCAATGGAAGATTAGTCAAAATTTGGTCTGACAGATGGATCCCTTCCCCTTCCTCATTCAAGATCCAATCTCCTCCCAAAATCCTTGATCCCGAGGCAACTGTCTCTAATCTCACTGACCATGACACTCTCCAATGGAACACTCCTTTCCTACATCTCATTTTCAATGAAGAGAAGGCCTCTTCCATCTCAAAACTTCCCATTAGCCCCTATAATAGCCCTGATCAATTAGCTTGGAGATGCACCACCAATGGTAAGTTCTCTGTAAAATCAGCATACCACCTCCAAGTTTCTATCTCCTCAGACAATCTTGGTCAATCATCCACCCCTCCAAACTCTGCTGGTTTATGGAACCTCATCTGGCACTTAGATGTCCCCAATTCAACTAAGATGTTCCTATGGAGGTCTGCCAAAGACATTCTTCCCACAAAGTTTAACTTGTACAAGAGAAAGGTGGTTGACACACCCCTTTGCCCAATTTGTCTTGTTCAACCTGAGACAACCTCCCATATTTTATGGACGTGCAAAGCTGCCCAGGATGTCTGGAGCTGCAGCTCTAGAAGAATTCAAAAATGCAACATCAGTGAGGCTCCATTCAGCTTGATCTTGGACAATCTCCTTTCTTCACTTCCTGTGGAAGACCAATCTGTTTTGGCACACACCACCAAACTGCTCTGGCATAGAAGATGCAAATGGGTGTTTGAATCCCAATTCCTTTCTCCTCAACAAGTGACAAACCAAGTTACCTCTATTTTCTCAGAGTATAACCTGTCAAAGAGAGTCCAAGTGAATAGGACCCTCCTGCCCCTAGTCTCTCTACTAAGTGGTGCAAACCCCCTTTCACCAAATCAAAATCAATTGGGATGCCGCCCTTGATAAGATCAACTGCAGAGTAGGTATACGAGTGATCATTAGGGATTGGAATGGATGTGTCATGGCCACCTTAAGATCCTCATGTGCCTTATTCCCTGATCCTTTGTTGGGAGAAGCCATTGCAGCAATACGAGCAGTCAAATTCTACTATGAACTAGGCCTCAACTCCATCATCCTCGAAGGAGACTCTTTGAATGTGGTTAATGCCATTAATGGCCACGAGATCAGCTGGAGTTCTATTGGCATGCTCATAGTTGACATCAAGAAGTTGCTTCTATTGGTAGGAGTTAGGAAAGTCATGTATGTTCCACGCTAGTTAAATACAGTGGCCCACTATTTGGCCAAAAGTTCACTAGATCTCCCTTCAGAGTCTATCCATGTAGAGGATTATCCTCAATGTATCCACAACCTCCTTAAAAAAAGTATAGTAGTAATATTATAGTGTTTACATGTGCTAAATTATTAGTCTATTCATATTATAGTATAAACATATTATTTTATAATAATTAACGCATGCTAGTTTAGTATTGAATTAAACTATATAAATATTACTAATTTTATATGAGTATATATGATCAATATATAAATAATACATATTTTTATTACATATGTACGAAGTCGGATTCGAAGTCGGAGTTGGTCCAACAACAACTGACTCTATTTTTTTAGAGCTCCAACTCCAACAGTGCAGAATCGTATTCAAAGTTGGACTTTTCAATTTTTGCTCAGCCCTACACCTGGTCCTACTATTGGAGCCTCTCTCCTTCACATCATTCTCTACTGTGGACCGTGGGGAGTAAATGTAAGTATGAAAAGGACGTCAGTCTTAATATTAATGCATTTTCTATTTGAATGAGTTTTTATCTCATTTGTAACATGCCAACCCAACATTATTAGAGATGAATTAAGGATAATTTTATTGGATCTAAATTACGTTGGAGGAATAATATTGGTTGAGGTTGGTTTGGAATTTTAGTTAGGCCCCAATTTTTATTTTTGACCGTTAAGGCTTAGAAGATGATTTTGGATGGTTTTAATAGACCAATATTAGAGAAATTTCTAATAATTTGGCTGTTTGAAATACATGAATATTATGGATTTTATTAGTTGGAATAACATTTCAAGAGTGAAGTCAAATTGTGATCCTTCAAGTGGACCCGAAAACTACTTGAATTTTTTTATGTGCTTAGAATCATATTTAGACAAAAAAAAAAAAAAAAAATTACACCATTTCATCAAAATTTAAAAAAAATTATAATGTAATATTAACATTTGAGATTTCTAAATGGAAACTGATATAACTACAAAGGGATCTCATACACTGATACATCAGTTTTTTTTCTTTTCCTTCAGAACTGCTGCCCCCCTTCTCCCCCCTCTTTCCTCCCTTTTCCTTCAGAAGAAATTAGAGACAGAAGAAGTGCTGCCACAACCAATCATCGTCGCCCACAACCTCATCACTGACAACCCAACTCTCTCTTCCCCCGCTACCCATCCCTTTGTCTCTCTCTCCTCCCTTTTCATTCCTTCCCCCATTTTCCTTCCCACCAGCATGAAGACTAGTCCATCGCCCACTGCAATCACCGACCGCCATCACCATCACCGACATCCATCACCGCCACCGATGCCAGGTATCTCTCTCTCTCTCTCTCTCTCTCGATTCCATTTGAGTTGCCCTAACACAGAACACAGTTGGTTGATTTGTGTATTCAAATTGGAACTGGCACACTTTTAGCATTACTGGGACTTGCAGTTTGCATTGACACACAAAAAAAAAATCATAATGAAACTCAAAAAATACATTATTATCCCGAGTGAATTTACTAACAGAAAGTAAATTCTTCTGGATAGAGGGAACATACAGAAGTTGTTTTAAAAAGAGAGATTTAGAAGGAGAGTTAAATTTAGATGATAGGCAAAACTGCTCCATTGCTATAATACTCGAATCCTACTGCGTAGACTCTTACGTTATTTTTATTAATTCTTTTAAGTGAAATATCCTTTTATTCATTTTAAAATAAAGATTTTAATTATTTTATTTTAAGATGAGTATCCTTTATTTTAAAATATGATTTATTAAAATAAATCAAATGTATAATTTTTAAGACTTTGAAATATTTTCCCTTAAACCCTTTAATTTTTATCTATTCAAGAAATGGCTCAAGCTCTCTCCACCATAGGATGGGTAGGTGAGGAAAATATCTCCCCACATTCAATCTCCACCGTCCATCTCCCTAGCTTATGGGATAAGTTTTGACTAAACCAATTGAAAATTTTCTCTCTTGAACCCATAGGCTTCCTAAACAAGCTATTGAATTCATTTTCCTTCCCTTGCACTCGTCAGTTCTAAGGCAAGCCAAGAGAGAAAATTTCTCAAGCCCTAAGTGAAGCCCCTTCGTTCACACGAAAGACCCTCTCATCGAACGATTTCCTCTTCCTTCTTCAAGCCAATTTCTTCCATTTCCCAAGCTTAAGATCCAACCAAAGCTTCTTCAAGGAGGACGATTTTCGTAGTCGTGAATCTCCAGATTTTCGTAGTCGTGAATCTCCAGATTTCCTCTCCATTTCTTGTTTGTTGCTTGTTTCTGTGTCTTGAAAGGAAAACCAAGTCAGGTAATTCTCTATCCTCAAGATTTCTTAAGGATTGAAACTATGCTAAGCAAACTCATGCCATGTATTTGGGGTTTTTGAATTTCTGTGCTGGCCGATTGTTGTGTGGTAGTTTCTAGACTGATTTCTCATTTGTTTCCTCTAATAGTTGTTCTATTTGGGTGGTAACTGAGTAGAGGAATGATAGCTTTTATGTGTTATGCTCTATTTTTGTGTTCCAGCCGTGTGTTTTTGCAAGGCATTTTGTTGTAGCCCTTCCTTGTATTTTCTTGAGTTTAAACCATGTTTTAATTATGTTAAGTCTTGTCTTTATGTGTTAAATTAATGGAGTTGAAGTTTATAATTTTAGACATACTTTCTTCAAGGTTTATGGCCTAAGTAAGCCACCAAGAAATTTAATTAAACTAGTAAGCTTGCTTTGGGAATTCTAAGTTGCCGAGTGTTGTATCCATTATTTATGCTATGTTTTCAGAAAAATGTGATGTTTTTCTTAAGTTTTCTACAACTTTAGTATTGTTTAATCATGTAGTTGAGATTGTTGGTTAAGTGAGGGATGTTTAAGAGCATGAATGTACTAAGACCTGCTTGTTGCCCATACACTGCAGAATTTTCTGCAATGTGTTCTGTTTTGGGGCTTAAACCAGCCCATTTCATCATTTTTGATCAGTTTCACATTTTGTTCAACCATAGTTAAATTTTAGTATGAAGAACCATTAAAAAATAAGTGACAAATCAGCCCTCTTATAAGCTTTAGCCCTTTTGTTGGATTTACCTTCCATACGATACTACAAAGTTCAAATGCCCTCCTTGATGAAAGTTTCAGACTTGTAGCAATTCTTTGTTCATTTCCATTTTAAATAAATTCCTACCATCTATGCATTTCTAAACTATGATTTCCATCTACCCTTCATGTAGAAAACAGTGGCCTTTAAAGGGACAGCAAGCATGCTATTGACTTTCATGAGTTTCTTTAAAATGTTTGGAATGAGGATTTTAATATTTTGGCCTAGTGCCATGTATGGTGGGTAGCTAAATGTGTTAAAGTTGTACCTTGTGGATAATGTTCATTAAGTGAGAAGGGGGTCTAAGAAAACACTTTAATTCCACATTGGAATTAAAGTAAGTGTGTAAGGGTGTCGATTAGTAAAGTTTAAAGTGAGATGGGTATTAATGTGTCCATTTCATTTCATTGAATATGAGTTTATTTTCAAGTTCAAAGAAACCCATTAGTACAGCTCGCAGATAAATAGCTATGACCATGTTTCTTACACCAAGTTCTCTTTATAAAAGAATGTTTCTCTCTCTTATTGCAAATGTTCTTCTAAGGAAAAGAGTAAATAAATATAGTATGTACAAGCTCTTTCTTGATAGCCCTTGTTAAGAACCACATCGATTATAATTGTGTATATGTGTATAAGGTAATGCATGCATGTAGATTCTAAATCATGGGATTTTCATACATGCTCTCTCAAGAAACTTATTGATTATTCCTATATGTAGTATAACATGAAAATGTATCTTGTTCATTAAAATGCATATGCATCGAACTAAGAAGGATGATAAAAATGTTTTAATTGCAAAGGAAATGAAAGGAACGTCTCATGCCTTATGCTTTAAGTAATGCTTTAAATGCTGCGAAGAAAGCATTTTAAAATGTCATTATGAACTAATGCTTTATGGATGCCATGGAAAATGATGTTTAAACTCATGCTTTTAAATGATTTTTTTCCCATGAATGCACTGTTAAATGAAAATGACTGAAAAGAAATGATTGAAATGAATGAATGAAAGAAATGTAAGAATGAATGAAATAAATGTGAGAATGAATGAACGTCTTATTGTATGAAATACGTAACGGCCATATGAATGAAAATGGTACCAAAGGAATGGGCAGATTGCAATACCGAGTTAATAGTACTGGTAGTGCACCCAATGCTGCCCCCTGACTGAAAGGGATTCCCAACCTGTGGCCACGAGCGGAATCCAGGTCTAAAGGAAGACCGCTAACCCTAACACATGAGGCGTAATAGTGTGTACCGGCCAAAGAAAGTGAAACACAAAAAGCATGGTTATTTCTTAAAATGTTTATACATAAAAAGCATGGTTATTTATTAAAATGTGTATGCATGAAAGTATGGCTTATTCCTTAAACTGTTTATGCATGAAAGCATTGTCACGATTAACAAATGTCTATGTATGCATGTTTTCAAAAAGAAAAGATTATGTCGTTAATAAGTTAACAGCATGGTGTACTGCTTACTGAGTATTCGACTCACTTTTGTGTTTATATTTTAAACGTCTAGGCCGTAATGACGAAAAGGCTAGGGAGCAAGGCATTATTGCAGAGAGAGAGGCAGACACTTAGTATCTTCCCTGTTGGTTCGACTTTACATGGATGATGGGTTATGTTTATGGGTGTTACTTTTATGTTGGGACGGAGTCTCTTCCTAACTAGAACAGTTATGTTTTTATGAACATATGATGGACTCTAAGAGTCTTTTATGGATGGATGTTTGAATAGGATGTCTATCAGGTGTTCCTATTTATTAAATTAGAAATTTAAAGTACATATGTGTTATGTTCATGCTGATTGCATATTACTAGGAAAGAAAAAAAAATAACAAAAGAGAAAAGAAAGAAAAGGATAGGTATGCACGTACCAATCCCGCCCATCCCGGGGCGGGGTTGTTACAATTGCCCACTCGAATTTGATCAGAACCTATATACTCATCGGCACGAAGGCTCAAACTATTAAGATCAGATGTAAGATGATGGGTAGCAGCCGTGTCAGGATACCAAGTTTGCTCAGGAGGAGACTGGGTAGATAGAAAAGCTTGATAATTATTTGATTACTCTCCTTGGTATGCATGATCAAAGAGATGATAGCATTTTAAAGCAGTGTGTCCAAAACGGTGGCACACTTGACAAGTGGGTCGTGATCAATTGGAGGCAGAGAAGTGACCTTGGCCACACCCTTTTCCACATGAGCAGAAGTTTTGCTGAGGAAAATTGCGAATGGAAGAGCCCGATTGGTCTCGACCTTTGGTAAAGAGACGAGTATAAATTTTTCCTTTCGACATTGTGTTGACAGAAGTTGTAGTGATATCAAGTGTGGTGTTTTGTTGTTCCAAGCGGAGCTCGTATCTTAGGAGATGACCATACACTTCTTGAAGTGACATAGGATCAAGTCGAGTGGTAAGGGATGTGATGAGTGGATCGTATTCAGGACTGAGACCCGTAAGGATGTAACTAACTAATTCAGTGTCAGTTAATGGCTGACCAATGGCCGAAAGGGTATCACTAAAAGACTTCATTTTTTGGAAAATTTGAGCAATTGAGAAGCTGCCTTTCTTGGTAGAGGCAAGATTGAGTCTAAGGTGCATGATTTTGGCATTGGATTGGATAGAGAATGATTGTTCCAAGGATTGCCACGAGAGGTGTGGAGACTAACCACTTGAGCAAGAACCTCTTCTGAGAGAGAGGAGTTTATAGCAGAAAGCAAGAGTGATCCTACTAATACCAGTGAATATATTCTGGGTTTGGGATAGGGGCTGAGTTGGAGGTACCTAAAGACCTGAAAATTAGTGCAGGGGTGGCATTTTGGAACCATCAACGAAACCAAGGAGTTGTTGTCCTTTGAGATATGGGAGGAATTGAGCCCGCCACAAGAAGTAATTGTCAAGTGTGAGTTTGAGTGTAATGAGATGATTGATGTTTCTTAAGTGGAATGGTAGATGAAATTGGAGTGGTTGGCATGGTTTGAGTACTAGAAGAGGATGAAGAGGCCATCAGGAAAAAAAAAGGATGTTTGTCATTGTGCTCTCTGATATCATGGAAAGGTATTATAAAAAAATATTTTTCATTGATTAGTCATCGTATACATGGAAGTATATATATCCACAAAAGGAAATAAAAGCAGATCCCATAATATGTGGGATGTTTGACTTTGTACAATATAGAAAGGAAAGAATACAAAAGTTGTCAATATTTATGGAGGCCGATTCTTAGCTATCACATTACGTCTTGTAGAAGTCTTGCCATTAGTCTTGTTGTGATTCCTGTTAGAGTAATTATTCTTGTCGTGATGTGTGATATAGTGATCTGAAGGAGATACGTTAACACCTACTAATGAGCACTCTCAACAAAGTAGGCAAATGCAAATGTGAATTGGCAACTGTGAATTTGGGTCTTTAGAGCTAATAACGAGCACTCTCAACGGAATAGGCAAATGCAAAATAAAAAATAAAAAAATATGCAAATAGCTAATAGAACATAAAAACAAGTGGCATTAGATTAGGCAAAGTGATGTAATAGTGAGTTTTAGCTATAGTATATGCAAAATCAAAGTCATATTTGCTTTAAACTGTAGATGGAGCATTTTTTTTTTTTATTTCTTTTGGGAACACTCTCTCTCTTCTCTTGATATTTTCTCACAAAACTGCCATCAGTTTCTTTCCCTCTAAATTTTTTCAATCTTTGCTTCTTTTTTTTTTTTCCGTCCAATCTCTTTCTCTCTTCTCTCATATTTTCTCACAAAACTACTTCTTATTTTTCGGGAGAACATCACAAATTCATCATTGCACTACCGACAATGGCTTCGTCTGGTCATCGTGATGCCACCACACCACCCTCTCCCCTCTCTCTCTCTCTCTCTGATCCCACGTGTTCTCTTCCTCTCCCAGTTCAAGCAGGTAGTTCTTCTTCCTCAACACAAGCATTTCTCTCACACATCTTAACTCTCTCCTAAAATTTGTGTGCTCTAACTCTCCCTCATTTTGTTAATTAATTTATCATTTGTTATATGGAGAGAAGTTTGAGACTGAGGATTTTGGGGCTTACCATCTGTGAAGATCTTTTTGAGGTCTATGGGGGGTTTCCAAGGTCTATGTTTGCATCTGTGTTCCTTGTCTGGTGTTACAAAATTTAGGGCTTACAAATTGGTTGAGTTCAATCGGATTTAGGTTTTTTTTTTTTTTTTAATTTTAGAGGTTGATTTAGTTCTATGTGTGTGTTGATTTGCACATCGTATGGGTGGCACAGAGTTGTAGGAAATGCAATCACTACAATTAGGAATGAATAGAAATTGGGATGTTAATTTTTTTTTCCCATTGTGGTTGGTACCGAACTAAAATAGATTGGCAAGCTCTTTTCTATGCAATATTTATGCTCTATTTTTGTTTAGAACAGTGCGGAGTTGTTTCTTGTAGTTAGGCTTTCTTTTGCCTAGCATAGGTGATTGAGTTTAAATATCTTACATATTACTATTGTGATTGCTATGTGATTGAGTTTCATGATAGATAAGGGGAATGAGATTGAGACGATTTAACTCAATAGCTTGTTGTATCAAGGTTTTTAGCTAAGATGGTATCCAATTGTTGTAGCAGGTCTGAGACTCCGGCAAAAAATCTTAAGCTTTCAGCCCTCACACTTTGAATTTTAAGCTTTCAGCCCTCACACTCTGAATCTTAAGCTTTTAGCCCTCAAACTTGTTGCTTATCCTTTGGCAGCATGCTAGAATCCCATTGACATGCTTCTGTACTTCTTCATTATACTATATGTGGGTAGCACAGACATTATTAGATATGCTATATTGGATTGAACTCAGACTGTGACCAGTTACACTTTTTTATTATTTTTTTGAGGAGGGGAGATGTTATTCCATCTGATGACCATTAGTAAAGTATATACTTCTTTTGTAATGAGTCATGAAATTCCTTTCATGTATGACTTAAGAGTCTATCCTTGATCTCCTTTACCAGCTAAGGATGTTTAGTATTGTAAGCCAACTTTATTAATTATATTAACAAAGGGTACAAGGTCTCTTTTTGTGATATATTTCGTCATGGGGTGATTAATTACAAGTTTTGTGGTTTTGTTTTCTAGCCAACCATACAAGCTTTTTTATGGACAAAAGATTATATATATGTGGCTATAAACAAATTAATAGTTAGAAAACTATTAAAGTCTGTCTCATTTAATTTATCTTGAAAGTAAAAGAGATTGATTTTGTTTATCTTATTAAAGTCTGCATACTTTCTTTGACAAACACTGTGTCATGTTTGATAGCTGACATAATTTGCATATGTTGCTAAAGGGGTTCTCCTCACTTCATGGCTTAATGATGAAATCTGGTTATTTTGTATTCATGCTAAGGATGATTAAGTTGCTTCATTCTTATACTTTCTGCTATTGGCACCAATTATAGATGGTTAAGTTTTTGCAGGTACTACTCAGAACACTCAAAGTGGTTGGCTGACATTGTTGAAACTCTTTAATAACTATGTTTTATGCTGCTATTATGTGTTGTTGGAAGTGCAGATTTATGCGAATGTTTTTGTAACTTAGTATATGGATGTAACTTCTTGTTGGAAGTGCAAATTTATGTGGATGTTGTGTGTAACTTAGTATGTTGTTGTAATGGTAGACTTCTTTGGGTTGTTTTTTATAACTTAGTATAATGCAGATTAATGTCATACCGATTGTTGTTGTGTCTATTTCTTTGGGCTGTCTTTTTGTAACTTAGAATTTTACATGATTTAAACATTTGTGGTTATTAGTATAAATGACCATTGAAAATATAATTTTTTAAACAATAATTTAATTAGAATGTGTTTTTTTTTTTTAGAAAATAGAATGTGATTATTAAGTAACATATATTCAGTAGAAATATAAAAGATGAAAAAAAATTAAAATAATTTTTAAAATAATAATAAAATAATAATATTTTGTTATTATAAAGAAAGTAAATGGATAATCCAATGTGGGGATGAGATGTGAATGGAATAATCAAAGGCAAACTGAATTGTCATTAGCCAAAAATTGAGTTTGGCTTTAGTTATTCTAATGAGAGGGCTCTCATAGGAGTTCCTATCAGAGAAAAAGAAGATAAGGGTGTGTTAATTATTTCGGGAGTCTAGGAGTTGAATTAATGGTACTGGTGCTCGATTTCAAGTTTCTAGTTACATTGGGTTATGGAATGACTGGTTTTTCCTTAATGTGTCATATTTCTTATTGATAAATGTTATTCTTTATCATAAATTTTGTCATTCACAATTATACATGGTAATATATAACATTTTAATATCTTATTTATCAACCACATAGATTAATACATACATTAAATATGACACATCACTCTATGTCATTGGGGATGATAAGGATTAGGATAAACAATAGTATTACTCTTTTATGTTTCTTATCTTTGCATTTTAGTTTTCAATTTTAGTTTAATGTCAGATCTTGAGATCTTAGAAAAATAAATTTAGAAAATGATGTAATTTGATGCAATGCGTTGAATCTACTTTATAATAAAATATACATTACAATCAGACATACAATATCAAGATATGTCAATTTACAAGTTTGTTTGTGTAAGATCTTTATATAGACAAACATTTCTCATTTTTCATTTATAAATCAAGTTTTATTCCAACTTCTTTCACAAACATATAAAACTCTTAGAAACATCTCACTTAAAAGCTCTTTTGCTTCTCCAATAAAAATAACATAAAAAATACATAACTTAAAAAAAGAAAAAGAAAAAAGGCATTCCATATTTATCCAAGTACACCGAGTCAAATGTTATAGTATTCCCAAAATACTCGTATGTTAACCTACTTTATGCGATAATCTAAAATATATTAATCAACCGGTTTTCTTCATCTAAATCCATTACCGAATATAAACCATCATTCATCTCCCTCATTCAATCAAATTAACTTTGTAGTGTCTCAGCCAATGTTTTAAATTCCATTCTGATAATCATTCCGGTTTAAGTATTAGAACGAAATATTTCAGTACCGGTGCATTATGATGTACTGTTTCGGGATTAATTATATATTATACATAAATATTTATATGTATATATAAACAAACAACCAATAGAATAAATACATATACATATAACTGTGTATCATATATGTGTGTGTTTATATATATATATATATATATGTGAAAGAATTGAACATCTATAAAATGAGTTGAGACACAAACCCAAAGAAAAAATAATAAAAGAATAGATAAATTATTAAAAATAATGATATTTAAAAAAAGAGAGAATGATGAGACATATTTAAAGTTGCAAAAAAACTAAAATTATATAAATAAGTTTTATATTCTAGAAATAATTAAATATCATCTAGATTTAAAACTTATAAAAATGTCATCTAAGAACAACAAAATTACAAAAACAATCCAAAACGGAATAGAGCCCAAAATGCCAATTTTGGCCGAAATTTGATCAGAATGGCCGTAAACGTGCCGGAACTTGGAATGAAATGGAACGAAGAGGTATAGTGTACTAGATACTATATTGGAATGAAAAATTCTTGCCGGAACGGAACAAAATTTAAAACTAAAATATCTGCAGTCTTTCTCCATAGATAGAAGATTTTCATACCTCCCCATCTTCAACCATCAGAATATTAAAATTCTTGTTCATACGTATTTCAGCCATGTCATTAGCTTCTACCTTTTTTCCAACAATTTCATCCACCTCTTTACATCATCTAAAAAATCTTGATTTTCATAAACTTAAAGGATAATTATGGGTAAGTTTAGTTGTTGTGACACAACATTTTAAGACTGAGTAAAAATTCAAAAATCTGACTCCAAATCCGCTCAAACTCTTACAAAATGGAGTTAAAGTCGAATTTCTTTTTAATTTTTCAGTCAGAGTCGAAGGTGTCGTTGGACTAACTTTGACTCCGACTTTATCCGACTATGACTTTATCGTCCGACTCCAACTTTACTCTCCGACTTTGAATCCAACTTCGATATCGTACATATGTTATAAAAATATGTATTTACCTATATATTTGTCATATATACCAGTATAGCTATATAGTTATATAATTAGAACTTATAGAGTTAAATTCAATAATATATTAGTATGAACTAATTATTATAAAATAATATACTTATACTATAATATAAATAGATTAATGATAGTTTAGTATATGTAAACATCATAGTATTATCACCATATATAATTAAGTATATAACTAAGTTAGACACTAGTATTTAAATAAGTCTAGTATAATAAGTTAATAATACATATACTAATTTACTAAAATATAATAACATGTAATTAGACACTATAGTATAAATCTAGTATAGAAATAAATTAGACACTAGTATAGAAATAATTAATAAGTCTAGTATAATAAGTTAATAACACATAATACAAATTTACTAAAGCATTATAACATGTAATTAGACACTAGAAACAAGTCTAGTATAAAAATAAATTATAAATAAGTTAAACACTAGTATAATATAATAACATGTAATACTATAGTATACTAATATGTAATTAGACACTAAAAATAATATTTAATACTATAGTATGAACATGTAATTAGACACTATAGTATAAATATAGTATAAAAGTAAATTAGATTTTAGTATAAAAGTAAATTAGCAGTGAATGATTTAGTTTTAGTTTTTATTTTTTTATTTTTTTGAAAAATTGATATTTGAAAGCCCACAAAAGATTCTTTTTTAAATGAGCTAACTATGAAACTAAAAAAAGAAACCAAAACTGAAAGTTTAAATCCAGCTCAGCTTCAACAAGTTGGAGTTGGAGTTAGATCGGAGCCTACACAAATCAGAGTCGTAGTCGGAGTTCAAATTTGAACTCCGACTAAAGTTGGTGCTCACCCCTACATCATTTTCCATCCCCTACATCATTTCCCATCAATCAGCCTAGCATTAATCTTGGCCGTTCAATCCATTTTGACGTTGGATGTGGCCTAAAAACATTACTCCTACTACTCCTAACTTTACCTAAATGAGCACAAGCAAGTGTGATTTTTTTGCACTTTTATCCACATCTCGTTTACATCTTTGACATAAACATAAAATCCAATCTACTTACTATAATGCTTATAGTAAACATATAATCCATCCACGATAGCAAAGGTCATTAAGAATTTGAGTCTTTAATAATATTGGCATTTTAAACCTTCTCAGCCACATCACTATCCCATCCATCCACCTCTAACTCAACTTCAACATTAGTATCATCCTTTTCATTATTATCATTAACTACAAGTTCCTTGATATGATATGCATCCTAGCTCAAATTAATATTTTTACTTTTACCAATATTAGGTAAAAGTTGGGCATTAATAAGATATTTTTAATCATATACAATTTTGTAAGTAAAAAATAAAGAAGTGCATGAATTATTCATAAGTATTTATTATTCATGAACTTTACGTAGGGTGGTTGATGGTATGGACAAAAGAAGGATTTGGAGGAGGTTAAGATACCATGAAATTGTATTGGTAATGTTGTATTTTGGATAGAAGTATGTTAGGATAAATGGGTTATGCAGTGTATATTATGTGTGGTTTCTGCATGTGTCATGATTTGGAGATATGTATGAGTTGTTAGGAGGCATATGGATTGAATAAATGTATTCATAAACGTTGGATAGATTTGAAGTTAAGGTTACAACTTCAAATATATGTATTAGTTTATTGTATGTTGGGTAAATAAATGAGTTGTATTGTGTTGCGTATGGATAAAGCCTGACAGGCCATGTTTATGTATTAGTTTGTTGTATATTGAGTTTAAGTGGTAGATGGATTGAGTATATATATGTATGTATTGATTGTCTAATGTTGGACAAATTTTGTGAAGTAATGTAGGATTTGTCTTTATGCATAAATGCTCAATGTTTAAGTATCAAAGTTTGTTTAGAATTGTACATTTATAGTTGATTTTGCATTGTTATGTAATTAAGTGTAATGAATTGAATGAAGGTTGGAAGAATGTGTGAAGTGTGGAAGTATTGGGCTAATTATGTATGTATAAAAAAAGGGTTCTGTGTATTGAAGTTGGATTAAAATGTTTAGTACATTGGATGATAGAGTTATTGAATTGATGTATGGAAGCTTACTTTGATAAGTAAGAATGAAAAGAAAGTGTGATTAAATGATGTAAGTGAAGCGTGTGGCCATGAAGTTAGATGTAGCAAGTTGTAAAGTGTGATCTCAAGGGGTCATAATATAACACCATTTTCCTTAGTCTGGGGATGTCACATATTTTTGTAAATGAAGCCAACAAGAGATTGTATAATTATTTATTTCATAAAAAGAATTATTAAATAAATCATGTCTTGAATAAAAACATATTCAAAGTTTCCAAGAAAGTTCAATTGGAAAAATTGTTGTCATAAAGTAAAATTAAACTAAGACGCCTAAGACTAAATTTCATCATATTGCCCCATCAGGCCTACTTACCAATCACTTGGATAGTCAAAAACATAAAATAAAATTAAAATCAATAAAAAAACCCACCATAATAGTAAACATTAAATTTTTCATAAAAATTTGTATGCTAAAAAGAATGAAAATTTTAACTATTCAAAAATTATGCATATGACATACATGAAAGATGAAAACACACCTTTAACTCATTCAAAAAACTATTCAAAAATTTTGAAAATTCTTTTATCTTTTTTTAACTTATCTTGACGTGTCAACACAACTTAACCTCATGTGCAAGGTTATGCACCGGTTTCACATTCTGCGATCACAATGGAAACTGTTGATTATATCATAACATATTATGGTGGATCACACTTGGTCTGTGGCTTGCGCATCTATCCATAACTGCATTGGTATCATGCATCTCTATAGTAATCTTATTAATTTTACTCAATATCTTATAATCATCATATAAAGGATTACATATATTATGCGATGTGAGATGCATGATATGCGTAATGACATGTAACACCTCCTTCCCATAGGTTAAGGATGTCACATGTTTTCATAAAATAGTAAGACAAAATATTTCATAAAAAATAATTATTGAATAAAACATATATAGATCTCCAATAATCTCAAATCAAAGACTTCAAATCTTCAATAACTAAATAAAATGTCTATCATACAAATAAACTAATCTAAGAAATTTGAAACTAAAAAATTCTACAAAAATCCCCACCACATCTCAAACATCATCCTTAGGCTGTCCTAATCTCCCAACATCATTAAAGTGTTTGAGATATTGCATGTCCTCATCATCCAATAAGTCAAAGACCTTTCTATATTGTTGGGCTGTCTCCAACATAAAAAATGTTGAGTTCCATCTTGTAGGAACATCAAAACACAACCATTTTTTGCATTCAACACCCGCAACCCTCACAACAACTTTGAATTTATCAAGCCTAGCCAGTGAAGATTTCACAAACTTCACCACACTTCTAACTCTTGCAACTGAATGATTCACATATTTCAAACCATCGGTCACAATAAAATTTAGGATATATGCAGTACATCTCACATTATTGTCCTCTCTAACCTTATTCTTAAGATACTCCAAAGTGGTATCGTTAAAAAAAAGTATTATTAACCATTATTGTCACAACACACTCCAACTCACACTCCTTTATTGCAACTTCCAAGGCCTTTCCAATGGTCTCACCCTTGTGTTTGAAAATTAAACAAACTTAAGAATCAACAATCACAATCTACAAAATGGGCCGTCAAGGACATATAGTTCAAATTTTGGACCAATGTCCATGTATCGGTGGTGAGGCCAACTCTTTGGCCCCTTAATTGATTTCTCAACAATTATCTATGTATACCATATAATTTAATAATATTATTCCCCACCGTGTGACTAGAATGAAGGTTAAACCTAAGTTCCAAGTACTTAGAATATGATTGGAACCTTTTACCCTCCACAAACCAAAGGGGTAACTCGTCTATTTTGACCAAATGAGCTAGGTGTCTCCTACACTCCTTTAGATCATATTTTGTATACTCTTTCAATGTTTTTTTAAACCTAATCTCTAATCTAGATTGACTCTTTTCTTGTAAAGAATGTCTAATTTGACTCTTTTTGCATTGTTCTTCTAAGTAGGTCTTTAGGCTTCAATTGGGATGTACTACGTCTTTTATAATAATATCCATACACCTTACCACAATGGTCACACTTAACTTGAAGGTCATTGTGGTCACCACCCTCTAATTTGATGAAGTGAGTCCACACAACTGAAAATTATTTCTTCTTTTGTGGGCCCTTGAGTGTAGGGGTAAGAGTAAAGGAGCTACCACTAACGTTAATATTTAGACTTGACTCACTATCCATGGAGTTGACTCACAAGTACCTGACATGATGCACAAATCACATAACAATTAAAATCATACAATCATAAACATCACAATTGATTGGCGTGTCAAACTGAAATCCCAAAATTATTTGGGGTTTTAGTTTAAACAAATTGAAGTTTCAAAATTGAAAACCCAAAACTGATTGAAATCCCAAAATTACTTGGGGTTCTAAAATTAAAACCCCAAATCATATTAGGTTAGGGGTTTTAGTATGAGCTCCTACCTATTAAGATAAGATGAGTTGATATGAAAATTGAAAATTGAATAAAATATTGTTAGAATATTTTTTTTAATATTATTTTTGTTTTGAGATTTGAAAAAGTTGAATTGTTTATTTTATTTTGTGTGAAAATTTGAAAAAATTGTAATGATTAGATTAGATGAGATGAGTTGAGCTAAGAAGAGTTGTGAAAACAAACGAGGCCTTATAACATAAATTATGGTTTCCTACACTAATTAGACACCCTAAAATCATCTGAGGGTTCAATCTGAACTCCTAAACTAATTTAGAATTTCATATTGAAGTCTTAAATTAACAAGCACAAATCACAATCCAATCTCCACAGCACATAAAAGACAATCTCATCCTCTAAATCCATTGATCAATCTCATCCTCCATAGTTCAATCTATTGAAAAACTAAAAAAAAAAATTCTAAAGGGGTTTCAAGATACTTACAAAGGTTGAGAGCAAACGCAAAAATTCGAGAGGTGCTCAGAGATGACATAAGTTGCGGACGGTAGCGGTAGTGGCTAAGAATTGAGAGCGGATGGGCGACAACGTGAGAGTGCAAGAGAGAGGACGACTGAGAGATTAGAGAGTGAGATAGGGTAGAGTGCTGAATGGGTCTCGACATAGGGGGAGGGGGAAGTTTAGGAATATTACTGAAACGACACTATTTAGTATAAGTATAATATATATTTATATATATGCGAGCCAAATGGGGGAAAATATGGGCAAGTTTGGGCCCAATCAGCCCCCCGCCGCCCACATCTGATGGATGGAGCCCCTGCCCCGCCCAAGTGGGGACTGAACGGTTGAGGGCAGAAAGACGGGGTGCGGGGCCCCGCCGCTCACCCCTAAAATCCATAACAACCAAATGACTTAATAAAATGTTATGGTACCAATGAATGGACTAATTATAATGCCAGGACCAACGCATTGGTTGTACCTAGTGACACCCATTCAATGGACTGGATTCTTAGCTCGTGACCATGAGCAGAATCAAGGTCTTAGAAGGATCTCTAACCTTAACACACAGGCGTTATACTATGTAATGACCAATGAAAATTATAACAGTTAAATGCATATAATCAAATTTTGTAGAATTGTTTAGCTCTTTACAAGGAAATGTACAAAGTGAAGCAAATGTTTTTAAATGACCAATGAAAAGAAGTTAATCTCTTAGAAATGTTTTTAATAACAATATGTATGGGAATGAGTGATATTTGGCTAAAATCTATGCTATTATGTTTATAGGATGAAATAATGCTTATTAAATATTTGACTCATTTTAGTTTTATGCATGTCTCACCCAGAAATAAAGTGAGGACGAAACTACTAGATAGACATGGCTTAAGGAAAATGTGACAAAAACCTATATCCATTTTATATAATTCGTAAACTTATGAATTTATAATTTTATTTTAATGAATACAACTGCAATTTCTATTTTAATTTTTTAAAACATACTTGAATTTATTTATAAATTCTTTTATACCTTGGTGCACATTTAAGTCGGATAAATAGAAAATTCAACAGAGCTTTTCTTAACAGTTTAAAAAATCTGAAAGCTTCTTGCATATATATGAGAGCTAAAAGATTTTCTAGGTGGTTGTAAAACGATGAAGAACTTTAGAGAGAGAAAGTGTTGCCGGCTTTTAACACTCCCCCAGAGTCCCCCCTCAACACTGTCTCCTCTTATTGAGTAGTCATATCGACTTGGTAATTCGTTCATGTCTTGATCATCTTCATTTCTCCTTTTTTGTGACTCTTGATCTTCTATCTCTCTATATTGTCGCTTTCTTCAATAATGGTTGCACTCGCATACTCGGGATTCGGCCTTCGTTGTCTACCTGACCTTCTACTTCGTGGTGAAGATCCAGCTCTCCACTATCTCTGTCTTGTGTTCTATTTACTCGTTTGCCATGGCCTGCTACTCTTTCTCAAATTTTAGAAGAATCAGGTTATTGCTCACTTTCACCAAATAAGGGTACATGTTTCAGTTCCTGCATAGCTTTAGAACCTGATTGTACATTGTCTTTTGGCTCCCCTGATTAATCCCTGATAATTTTAGAAGCCTACAATGTGACTAAGGTAACTACCAAGATGATGCTTCACCAAACACTACATTTCTAGAAACATAACAATAACAAGTGGTTGCATCACAACATATCCACCATTTTCTTTTCTCATCGTATCCCAAAAACAAAAATGCATAGGCCCGTGATAATGAGATGAGAAGAGATGAATTGAGATGGTTTGTGAATAGTAGTGAGATTATTAGTTGAAATTAGATGAGATGATATGAGATGTTTCATCTCACCTCTGTATCCAAACCGGAAAGATTTACTCTGAAGATGATCAGGTACCAAAGACTTTGTAGTGACATACTGTAGGCTAAAGCTCCATAGTTTTTTTGGTAAGGTCAGAGAAATCTTAACCTTGCTGTGATGGTCTGTTATTCATGTAGGCTGTTGGTCCTCGTGCACTCTACCGAAAACCACTAACCGCCATGCAAAGTGAAATGGGTAAGGAAACACTGGCCAAAGTGAAGCTATTGGCATCCTGATCATAAGAAACTGGAAAAGAAAATCAGAGGAAGCAACATATGGAGCTATTGTCCACCCATACATATTTGGAAAAAGTTCCAAGTTTAATATATACATTGAATACTGCATCTGCAGGTATTACTGCATTAACATATTCATGAAATTCACAGTTCTTGATTTCCAACAGTCTAGAATTGTCAGAAATTGGAGGAGTCACTCAGCCTATCTAAGTTCTTTTCTTTCTTCCAAAAGTAAGAGTGACCACACTTGCAAACCACCATGCCCAGCAGCTTCTTCCTTCCCCTTTGTATATTAAGAATCCTGTGAAGAAAATAAAATATATCAACACATAAGAAACCAATTGCTTACCACTTGGAGATGGGGCCCAGATGGAGAGAGAGAGAGAGAGAGAGCATTAGTAAACAAGTGTAACCACACCTCACAGCGGAATCTCATCAAATTTCATTAACACGTTTCCCACCTTCAGTTTGAACTACTCCCTGCTAGAACATGGCAGTGAACTTTAAATTGCCAGTTACAGGTCCCTCAAGCTCTTGGTTATCGATAATTTTTCATCTGGATACATCAGACTGAATGACAAAATAGTTACTCTACGTAAGCATTTTATAGTACTACTAATCATGCAAACCCCCCTCCTGGTGTCTTCGTTCCTATATTCTAAATGAAATTTTCAACATAACATAAGAAACCATGACTTGCTTGTTGATGTGTAAAGTTCTCAATTTACGTGACTATCTAAACCAATTGATCAAATAACAGATACGAAATTGCTTTCACAACGTAGACATACCCTAATAATAGCCATCAAACAAATGGTGTAATGTTAAATTCCAGTTAGATACAAACCATCAAATAAGACAAAGTCCCAACTTGTAGACCCAAGTTCATAGCGATTACATGTATTTCCCAATGCACTTTGTGGGACAGGTATATTGTCGTACAAGTCATAGGGAGTATACTTTAGTAAGATTGAACAGTGTTAGGTATCTTGTAAACAAAACAAGATACCATCAACATTAAATATCAGAGAAATAATAAATTCGAATAATTCTCAAAAGAAAACTAAGTGTTAAACTTTTTGTTGTATTTTTATTTACGCCCTTTTAAGTAAATAAAGTAGGACACTCACGGTGAAACATGTACAGCGACAAATGATTATCAACAAGAGGCAGACAAAAATTGTTAATTCGGAAGTGCTACATACCATCACTTCTTCCCATTTCATATAATATAGGCAACAGTGCCTTGTTATTCCAGCCAAACTCACAATAAATTTTAAGTAAGAGATGAATTACATTACTCAAAAATATTTATACTAGACTAAGATTACTATATTTCATAGATAATATTTGAGCAGAAACAATAAAGATCTTTTAGTTAAACTTTTTTTTTATATAGGTAATTTTCTTGATAGTTAAACTAAACTCCTTTTTTAGACTATATTTCATAAATTTCTAGTAATATGTTCTTTTAAGTTTATGGATCAGGTCTCTTTTTTGTAAATTTTTTTTTTTTTTTTTTTCAAAAGCTAATGCTCAAGGTTTTAATGAACATCCTGGAGGATAGAAATGTGTACATAAAAGGTGAGATATGAAAGCTGTGTGACTATATTAACTTGTCATTTTCATGCATGACTTTTATCCATGTATTTTAGTGTTTTGGGCATTTGATTCGAGCAGATTGGCCTTAAAGTGCTGTATTCAACCCCATAAAATGGTTTGCACAGGAGCCATTTAGAGTTTCTTGCATGCTATTCCAAGAGATTTACAGAGTACAGGAGACCCCCATGATAACTTTAGCAGCCATCCATTTTGATTCTTTAAAGTTTTATAGCATAAACTTAATGCAAAAATAGGACCTCCACGAGACTCAAAATGATCCAAAAGCATTCGATTCAATCCCCAAAAGAAGTCTTAGCTCATCCTTTGAAAAGATGAAAGCGATTACCAGTTGGATCTTAACCATCTGAAAAATTAGATCCAGTTTGATGAGTGAGCTTCCGAGTTTCTTCCAAACAATTTGAAGAAATTAGATAGAATGGTCAAATCATTGTGTGTTTCTCTCTCAACTAACCACTCCTCCTTAAGTTGAATATCAATGTCCCTGCATAAAAGAGTGATTCAGGTAATGAGATACTAATGATGATTTAGGAGGAAGCAGAGGGAACAAGGGGACCATAATTGAAGCATTTTCTATTGTAGAGCCTCCAGGAAACAAAATTTCTCACAAGAAAAAGGCGAGGGAAAGATATAAAAACAAACCATGTTACCTCTTAAGGGCAAGAACCTCGTAATTCCTTCGCAGGTAATCAGCATACTTTGTAAGGGCTTCTTGTGCATATTGTTTACCCACAGTTCTCACTGCAGCAGCATTTAATAAATTTTCCAATGAACCATGCTTTTTTAAAAGCTTTAGGGCAGTCTTTCGACCAAATCCAGGAGCCATATGTTGGATCCCAGGAACTCCATCAACCTCATCACCCACAATGCATCCTAGCAGAAGCAGCTCTAGTTAGATGATAAAGAGAAGATAAAACACATTTTACCAGCAGTTTCAAATAATTGCAAGTGTGATCAGTCTTATTCGATTATGCGAGTGGTATATTCGATCTCTTTTCTTATTAGGTGCAATACAAATAGCGAAGACAGTTTAGAAAGAGGAAAAAAAGGTACGAATCTAATCTTCCTAATGTTTTTCCTTGTTTCTATCATACTTCACTTCAATACACACTAGAAGAATTCCAAACTCTAGGTTTTTGTATCATACCCGAGTGCCTACAATTTGGAGTTTTTGAAATTAGGGTTCCCATTTTCTGGTTTGTGTCATACTCGTACCTGAGTGCCCAAGTTACCAGCATATTAGACTTTTAGGGTTTTTGCTATTTTTTGTCTTCTTGTAGTTGGGTGTATCCTTTATATACTTCATGTGTACTTGGATTGAGCCCCCTTGAGCTTTCAATAAAATCTTGCATAACATATCCATGTAAACTTCTTTTGTACTTGGCCTTTGCCTATGGAGTGGGGAGAGTCCTCTTTGTCTGGCTTTCTCAGTTGCTTTTAATTTGGCTGGAAATCAGCAAGCCCCAGTTTCAGAAGTTCTATGCCATGCCAATGGGATGGTCACTTGGAATGTCACTTTTACAAGAAATGCTCAGGACTGGGAATTAGAAGAGCTGGCAGATTTTTACAGTTACTTGTATTCAGCAAAGCTAGGGGCCAATGGAGGAGACCATATGTTGTGGACTCACACGAGGAAAGAGAAGTTTACTGTTAAATCTTTCTATAAGGTTTTGACAGTCCTACAGCCCACTTTCTTTCCATGGAAGAGTATATGGAAGGTTTTAGTGCCTTCTAAAGTTGCTTTTTTTACTTGGACAGCTGCTCATGGGAAGATATTGACGGTTGACAATCTAAAAAAATGAGGTATGGTGATCATGGAGTGGTGCTACATGTGTAAAAAGAGTGGGGAATCGGTAGATCACTTGCTCTTACATTGTGAGGTGGCTGGGGAGCTTTGGGCTGGTATTCTTAGTAGAGCTGGGCTAAGTTGGGCTATGCCCAAAAGTGTGGTGGACCTATTAGCATGCTGGAATAGACCTCATAGTAGTGTCCAATTAGCAACCGTGTGGCAGATGATTCCTTTGTGCTTAATGTGGTGTTTATGGTTGGAAAGGAATGACAGGTGTTTTAATAACAAGAAGCGTGCAATGGGGGAAATCTGGAACTTTTTTGTATTCTCTATTTTCCAGTGGTTCTTTGCTATTGTATTGAAGGGAGGGAATGTTCATGAGTTTTTATCTTCTTTCTAGTCTACTAGAATGTAATTAGGTGCCTCTCTTAGTATATTTCCTGTGTACTTGGGCATCGCCTAATTTCATTCACATCAATAAAGATTATTACTTATCAAAAAAAAAAAAAAATCTTATTTTACCTATCAAAAAATTTTAAAAAAAAAAATCAAACTTTTTAATTCCAGCTGCTCTTGGACTGTTTTAAGGTGTTAATCAATGTCACCGGTTGCCTCAATTGGAAACAGACAAAAGGAGCTTCCTAGAAGCGCTACAAACCCAGTTTTTGTCAGCCTTAGGCTGTGTTTGGGTAGTGCACTACTATTCAATATTTTGTCATTACTTTTTCCTATCTTTTACTACTATTCACTACTATTCAATATTTTATCATTACTTTTTCACCACTTTTCACAGATCATCTGATACATCTCACTATCCAAACGTAGATTTAATGTAGCCCAAGAAAACCCAAACTGTTTCTATGAAAAAGACCCTAAATCCCATTACTTCAACTTAGCCATAATTCAGAAAGCATTTCATAAAATAAATCCAATCTATTGGCCTCCCTTTGGTAATTTAGGTGAGTTTTCCTCAAGTTTTCTCAATTCTTTTCATCAAAATTCAAGTTTAGATATCAAAAAAAAAAAAATTCAAGTTTAGATATCTTTTTTTTTATATATAAGTAAAAATATATTAATATCAATAGGAGTAACCATGTACACTGGGTGTATACAAGAGAGAACACCCAACCCATAATAGGGAGCCCCTAATGAACATTGACCAAGAGGGAGAAATTAGAAACCTATCCAATATACACCAAGCCCTATTGGGACAAAACACGCCTCCCCAAAGCAAAGCAAGTCACTGTAACTACCCCAACCCCTTATTTCCCACACAACGAATACTCCACCCAAATAATCCTACGAGGATGGAGGATGGCTTTATGCCCTCCCTCTAGTCCTCCCTTGACTAGTACTACCTCGCTTTGCATCGTTGATTGTCCAAGTAAGACGCTTTAACTCCCTGCTCTTCTTAAATCTTGATTTTGTTTCAAGCGAGTGACCTGCCTCAATTGCAGTGAGTAGTGCTATGAATTGGTCGTCAAATCCTCCATATGTAATCCCCACATACTGTTGTATCTCATTAACCTTTTGCAAAACTCAATCCGATGATGATCCAGCTATATTGTTTATCGAAGGAAGATATAACAAGGGGACAACATCTTCCCCAGACGCAGCTCCCAACTGTACACCAGGCCCTAAACATTCATCCTCACAAGGCACCAACGACAAACCCATATTTCCCCCCCCCCCCACCATATCTTGCATTCAAATCCCGTACCTCCTCAACAGCTCCATTGTTTCACTACAATAGTGAGGTCATGGCCACCATTGGAGGTTCTGGGTTGGCAGCAAGTCTTGGCAGTACATCAAGTTCCTTCACCTCCGGCGACCCTTTCTGTGCAGCTTTGACGGACCCTACATCTCCCTCTGACCTCGGCATTACACCATTTTCCTTCAACTCCAACATGTGATCCATAGTTTCTTTGGGGAGAACACGAACCAAAGGTGTACCACCGACTATCGGCCTTTCCTGTGTCACCTGTGGCGAAAGGGCATTCCATTACAGATGTCTCTATGTCGAAACTCGATGTAGAACCCACTTTAAATGACCATGTTTTCCTTTTGACCCGCCACACTCTCCTGGATCTAGTTATAGGGACTGGGCCGAAACCGATTTTCTGTTTTCCTTTATCTGATTTTAAAGGATTCGGGCCTATCTTGGGCTTCTTTCTTACAACCATGTCGCCTCCAGCTGAAAGCAAGTCTATTTTAGTAGACAAGAAAGCAATCGCTGCCTTCAACTCAACAAGCTGGGTTTCCATCTCCTTTAATGTATTGTGCATCTCTTTTTGAGCCATACCACCATACTCCTCTTTTTTAGAGGAATTGTACTCCTACTAGTTCTGAGCTTGCGTAATCTGCACACCACTTTCATAGTTCCCCTTCTTGGCCCTGATATCAAACTGAGTCATTGAAGCATGACCCGTCTTTAGAGCTGCCACATATGATTGCCTCACCACCATGGTTGTGCTTGGGTCTTTTTGTTTCAACTCCAAGTTGATGTTCTCATGACCAGATGTCCTCTTCTGGCTTTCCTTCCTTGACCCATCAACATGAATGGAGAAAAACATAGTAGTGGCTCTGCGTAATTCAACAACAAACTTCTCCCAACCCAGTCCTTCATACCCTTTAGGAATGACTACATCACTCCGCCGGACGACTCCACCATATTCGGTAACAGTTAGATACCTACCATGCACGTTGGAGCATCATTAAGCCATGAAGGCTCTGTTTCCTTCGAGCAAATGTTTTGTGAATTCTGAATTTCTCCCCGCCTATAACATTGCTTCCACCATAGCCACCAGCCACCTTATACCACTACGACCCATAGCTACAAACCTCCAAACCCTTATGCTCGTCTCCACAATTTTTAATGAGGACCTCCATGCTTCTAGTAAAATCTCAAAAACCTTCAATTCCACCCAAAAGCGCACCAACTGACCCATATTAATATCAAACCTTCGATTTCAGATGCAGGGGCTTCCCAAGCTTCATTCCTCTCAAAATTTTATGCAAAATATACGAGCACAAGCCTTTGGTGCAGATTTGAGGCAGATCTAAAGAACAGTGGAAAACGCGAGGAACACGGCTGAAGAAGAAGGATCTGCATGGTTTATCGATAAAACAGAGCCCAACTGCAACTCGGTGGCCCAAGAGTGTCAGATCGGCGATTTCAGTGGCCCACAAAGTTTAGATATCTAATGACCCTCTAATGTATTTCTATATCTATCTTGAATGGTTTCTGTCATAAAAATCAGTGCAGGATCCAATCTCTAATACTACAATTCGTAAAGAAATTAATACATAGCCACTGCATGGTGAATAAATTCAACGTTTTCTTCACTTTTGAATGAAATAATCCCCGAGTTCATTCTAGTAGTGAAAAAAGTACTCTAACCCTATGTTTTTCCCACTAACTTGACATCTCAATGGCACATCTTTCAAGTCCAAAAGGGTTCCTAGGGTCTGCACTCCATTGTGCAACCTGCAAACTGAATTTAATGCAAGTCTTTTGAAGCAATCACCTAGAACTCTAAAATTCATATCTTTTTCCACATCTACCCTAGTCGTCATTGTTTTTCATGCCAAAACTCGGGATCATAAGGCTAGATAGTGCAAGAGGCTGATAATCAAGGAAAAACACGTGGACACTTGATTTTCCCCAAGTAAATGGCTAAAAGGCACTAGGTATGAACTTGATTAGGCTTATTTGTGGTTCATGAATATTATCCTACGACAGATTGTAATTAGAAGAAATACTTTTTATCGTTTGTTTGAATTTCTATAAATGCTGTCCATAGTCAGCAAAGCTATTTCCTTGCAAGATTTGGTTTGAAAAAGCTGTTTAAAGAGAATATTTATATGATACATGCATGATTCATTTAATTAAATGTGTAGGAGGTTCAATTTCACTTGTTAGTTTCATAAAATTGTGTCTCGGCCCCTGCAGCAAAGTAATAGCCCATAAAGGCTGCTGTAGGGCTTTCCTAGGAAATCGCAAGTAGTCCTTAAGACCATGGCTTTAGCCCTTGATGAGTCACCTTTTCAATGAAACTTCTAGGAAGCTACAATGAACCGTCCAAAAGAGAATCCAACTTATTCTTTAACAGCAAAATGTAAATCTACTCATAGGTGAGTCTTTCTCTTTACCATTGACCTCATTGTTGGGAGCATATAAAAGAAATGCTCTGTGAGATATTGCTGCATAACCATTGTCCAAATAATCATCTTGCAGATGTTCTCTCAATTGACTGCTATCTCAATTACCGTCTCTAGACGATCATTGGTGAACAGAAATAACAAATTTTCAAACAAAACCAGAGAACACCATAAGCAACATAACATCTTTCAAAAGAGGTAAAGCCACACTAAACAAGAATATATAAGCAAAGAATACTCTCGAGGATGACATACATCAATCTGCCTAAAATGGAATGATCAATTGTACAAATTTGTTGGGAGAAAACATTTCAATGTCTATCAAAATAACACCAAACAGAGAACTTCAATAGATAATGGATAATATAATCTTCACATGAATTGTACCTCATACTTACTAAGGCTCAAATCACAGCGTGGCTCACAATCATACTGAGCAATGTAGTGCTTTATGGTGTAAAAGGACCATCGGTCTAACTCGTCTAAAGGCATAACAATTTGAACATCTTCTGAAATCAATTGCTTAAAGTCTTTATCAGGAGAAGCAATTACCACCCGATAGCCTTTTTGTAGAACTTGTCCAGCAAGTGTAGCTACAACATCATCTGCTTCATGGCCTTTAATTTTTATGACCTGCATGATTATGTTCATAACAGTAAAAATACAAACAACATATATCCATAAAATTGTGTACATGGGCCTCACGTATACATTTGTTTCTAATAAAATTTCTTCTTATAAAAAAAACATATATCCATAAAAAATTTGATATCAGTCTTTTTCCTAAGAAAGAAATCTAACAATATATGAGATAATATTCAAGCTTTTCTGGTCCACTTAAACATGCAAATCCCACATTGGGAAAAGGAATAACTCACATACGGTGCGTAAGTCATAAAGGTAGTAATAGATGCTAAACCCCAAATTGAGTCCTTACTAGGTGAAACCAGGCTTTATAAGTGATTTTAGGGTATGTTTGGATGTAAAATTCTTGGAAGTTTTTAATTAACAGTGAAGAAATTAAGAAGAGATGAAAGTTCTATAGGTTTTTGTGTAAATGTGGGTCCCACCTTAAAAATCTATATAAATAATAAATTTTATAATATTTATTATTTAAATTACTTATTAAAAAACTTACTAAAAATTGGGGTCAGATCAAGCAGCCCTGATTTTTTATGTTCTTTTTTTTAAAATTTTAAATTAATTTTTTTGTATTAAAATGATATATCTTAATGAAAAGATGAAATAAATTGAGATGAGTAGTTTTGTATGTTTGGGAAGAAATTAAGAAATTTTTTTTAATGTAGATGAAATTCTACTCTACTGCAGATGACTTTCACCTGCATCCAAACATAGGCTTAATACCTGACAAACTCAACCCATTCTCCCATCCAAATAACAATGCTAGGCACTGTTACTGTTCACATCCCTCTTCATTCAGCCCTTAAACAGGTGACTGATTTTCACTTTCTTTGCTTTATCTTGATGCCAAAACTTAATCTTTTGGTTCATAGAAGCTCATATTGTTGAAAATATAAAAAGTTGATATGTTGTATCAACTCTGTTAGAGGACATGGCTGTAATTAGTATAGTTTATGAGTATACAATGGTCATTTGTATGTAGTATGTATAGAATGTTGAATGTTAATGAAAATACGTATTAATTCTCTCTCTCTATGTTCGACTACATGGTATCAGAGTAAAGTGTAGTCAATTAGTGGTGGTTGTGCGACGAAGCTAGTGGTGGTTGTGCAACGGCGCTGTGGTATCACCGTCGTTGTCTGTGGTGGTTAGTGGTCGTTGTCCTCTTTGTCGTTAGTGGCTGGTATCTGATCAAGGTGTTTCCGGTGACCTCAGGTGTCGTCTCCGGTACCGGACACCAGAATTGAGATCGCCGGCATTTTCTGTGCACACCGGTGTGTCTCCCATCGTCATCGGCTGCCGGAAGCCCTGTTTATCGCCGGCGACGTCGACGTCTAGGAGCGTTTGGTGGCAGGTCTCTACTATTATGTCCTTGACTACGTCTACCCCCAATCCGGTGTAAGGTCTTATTTCTATCCAGGATAATGTATGTTTGGTAACACGTATACGGTAAACTTATTCCTGTTTAGGATAAGTTATCCTCATTTGGTATAACCTATTCCAGTTTAGGGTTAGTTTTTGAAGCCGGTACTGGCGATACCCGATACATACCGGTTCAGAACCGAAACAGAGCGGTTCAGACCCGATACAGGCCTGTTCAGACCCGATACAAGTCGGTTCAGAACCGATACTTGCTTGTTTCAGCCGGTACAGGCTTGTTTCGACCAATACAGATCCGAAATTTGGGTTTTTAATCTGGTTTTCTACTTTTCCAGATTGTGTCTCCCAGTTTTTCATCCATATTTCATATTTTGTGTGTATTCTTGACTCCAAGTTGAATTGTTGTGATACTTTTCTCCATGACAACTAAATTTGAGTCAATGTCTCTTGCACCAAACATTAGAATGCCTATAACTTCGGTAAAGTTGAATGGAAAAAACTATCTGTTGTGGTCAAAATCTGTTGAAATGTTTTTGAAAGGCAAGGGCCTTCGTCGTACTCACTTGATTGATCCAATGTCTGACTCAGCTAGTTCTACATTTGCTCAATGGGAGCAAGAAGATGCTCAAATATTGTCCATAATGTTGACCAGTATTGAGCCTAATATTTGCACCAGCTTAATACATTTTGACACTGCTGAAGAGGTGTGGAAGCATATCAAACATATGTATTCGGGTGCTGGGAACATAACCCGTATTTATGAGTTGTGTCAGCAATTCTTTGGGTTGGAACAGGGTGCTTTGGGCTTGGAAGAATATTATTCTCAAGTGATAAGCATATGTAAAGAGCTCAGAATGTATCAACCGATCACTTCTGATGTTTCAAGTATGCTAAAACAACAAGAAGATTTTAATGTTGTTCGGTTTCTTGTTGGCTTAAAACCTGAGTATAAGTCAGTGCGTTCTCAAATTTTGGCAAGTCCACAACTTCCCTCATTTCTTGATGTGTTCTCCCGACTTCAGCGAGCCACATTATCTGGACAAGGATCTCAGTTTTCTTCAGATCAGAGTAATGAGAGATCCGCTTTAGCTGCCTCCTATATTGCTCCCGGTGAGCGTGGAGAGGCCAGAGTGGTAGAGGTGCACGTGGAGGGCGTGATGCCAGAGGTAATCGCACTCGAGGTCGTGAATCTCATAAGTGCACTCATTGTGGTCGCACTAACCACTCGATGGACTATTGTTGGGATCTCCATGGTAGACCATCTGGATCTGCTAATCAAGCTATTTGCCAAAATGTTACATCACCGTCAACGAGTTCTGACCTGACTCCAGAGATGATTAGCATATCAAAGGATGAGTATGATCAGTTTTTGGCTCGCACACGAGCGACTTCATCTTCCATAGCTACTCATGCCCATTTAGGTACAGCGCCCGCCTGTCTTGTCGCATCTACTCAAGATCCACGGATTATCGATTCAGGAGCTAATGAACATTTGACCGGTTTGTCTTATTCCTTATCTAAGTTAGATACTTTGACATCTCCAAAGAGTGTTACTCTTACTAATGGTTCTCTTGCTAAAGTTACAGGCATTGGATCCACTAAGCTCACTGATTCTATATCATTGTCATATGTTCTATATGCTCCTAGTTTTCCCTTTAGTTTGTTGTCCATTAGTCAAATTACTCAAACTCTTCAATGTTCTGTCACCTTTTATCCCTCTGTATGTATCTTTCAGGATCTCAAGACAGGGAAGAAGATTGGTTCGGGGCATGAAGTTGGTGGTCTGTATTACCTTGATGTCAAACAATCACCCACTCGAGCCCTCACATCCTCATCATCTGCTTTTGAATGGCATTGTCACGTTGGACACCCATCTCTTTCTCTTTTGAAATGTCAAGTTAGGAATCTTGAAAATGCATCTTCCTTTCCTTGTGAAGCATGTCAGCTTAGCAAACACCATCGTGTGTCTTTTGTACCTCGAGTTGATAATCGAGCATCTAGTTCTTTTGAATTGGTTCACTCTGATATATGGGGACCAATCAACATTGTATCAAACAAGTTTCAATATTTTGTTACATTTGTTGATGACTATTCTCGTATGACATGGTTGTTTCTAATGAAGGCACGATCTGAACTTCTTTCCATATTCAAAGTCTTTCGGAAAGAAATTAAAACTTAATTTAGACAAAAAGTTCAAATTTTGCGTTCTGACAATGCTAGAGAATACAAATCTAGTGTCTTTGCTACTTACTTAAGTAATAAAGGAATTGTTCATCAAACTTCATGCTCTTATACACCCCAACAAAATGGGGTGGCTAAACGCAAAAATCGCCATTTGTTAGATGTAACCAGAGCACTTTTATTGCACATGTATGTTCCTAAACGTTTTTGGAGTGATGGTGTTCTTACTGCATGTCACCTTATTAACTGTACGCCTTCATCAGTCATCGATGGTTTCTCTCCATTCTCCATCTTGTTTCCTTCGTCTCCACCTTTTTCTCTCTCTCCAAAAATCTTTGGGTGTATTTGCTATATTCATAACCTTGGCCCAGGTTTTGATAAGCTTGATCCACATGTTACCAAGTGTTTCTTTGTTGGTTATTCCTGGACTCAAAAAGGATATTGCTGCTATAGTCCTGCTCTTAAACGTTACTTCACTAGTGCTGATGTCACCTTCTTTGAGTCCATACCCTATTTCTCGACAACATCTTCAGTTGTTGAGTGTGATCCTCTACCATTACCTACTCTTACCTTTTCTCCTGCACACTCACCCACTTTTACCCAATCCTCCTCAGTTCCTTCCCTTGTTCCTTTACAGGTGTACTTGCGTCGCGTGCGGCCCCCGGCTCCCATGCCTTCACCAATCTTGTCTCTATCTTCAAATCCTGAGTTACCTAGTGCTTCAGACTCTCCACCTATTGCTCTCCGAAAAGGTACTCGGTCTTGTGTTACTCAACATCCGATTGCCCAATATGTCTCTTGTCATGCCTTATCTCCATCTTTTTCATGCTTTACTTCTCAACTTTCAAAACTTTATGTTCCTAAGACAGTTCATGATGCTTTATCTGATTCGGAATGGATGACAGCTATGAAAAATTAAATGGATGCTCTTCACCATAATGGGACATGGGATCTTGTTCCTCTACCACCTGGCAAACACCTTGTTGGTTGTAGATGAGTATATACAATCAAATTTTATCCTGATGGGTCTGTTGAACGTCTGAAAGCCAGCTTGGTTGCGAAGGGTTACACTCAAACTTATGGCATTGATTATGATGAGACTTTTTTCCCAATTGCCAAAATTTCTTCTATTCGAGTATTGATCTCTCTTGCTGCTAACTTGGATTGGCCTTTATTTCAATTGGATGTTAAAAATGCATTCCTACATGGCGACTTAAATGAGGAAGTGTATATGGAGCAACCATCTGGGGTTGTTGCTCAGGGGGAGTATCGAGGTACTGTGTGCAAGTTAAAAAATGCATTATATGGTTTGAAACAATCTCCTCGAGCATGGTTTGGGAGGTTCTTTGATGCTGTATTAGCATTTGGTCTTCATAGATGCCAAACAAACCATTCGGTATTTCACCTATACAGTGATGCAGGTCATATCTTGTTGGTTGTATATGTTGATGACATTGTAATTAATGAGAGTGACTCAGCTGGAATTGCTAGGCTGAAACAATTTTTACATGATCAGTTTCAGACAAAAGACTTGGGCAAACTTACGTACTTTCTTGGAATTGAAGTCAGTTGATCTAAAAAAGGCATTAACCTATCTCAGAAAAAATATGTACTTGATCTTCTGGAAGAAACTGGCATGTTAGATGCACGACCTATTGACACTCCTATGGACCCAAATCGTAAACTCTTGAAAGATGAAGGTGAGTTGTTTGGAGATCTAGGTCGGTATCAAAGACTTGTTGGAAAATTGAATTATCTTACTATCACTAGACCTGATATCTCTTATGCAGTGAGTGTAGTGAGCCAATTTCTACAAACGCTCAGGGTCTCACATTGGGATGCTGTAATCCATATTGTTCATTATCTTAAGCGAGCTTCTGGCCTTGGACTATTGTATAGACCAAATGGACACCTTAGAATTAAAGCTTTTTCAGATGCTGATTGGGCTGGATCTCCTTCAGATAGAAGATCGACTACTGGATATTGTACTTTTGTGGGAGGTAACTTGGTTACATGGAAGAGTAAGAAGCAAACAGTAGTAGCTCGGTCTAGTACAGAAGCCGAATACAAAGCAATGGCTCACACTACTAGTGAGCTGACATGGTTGCAACACTTTCTTCAAGAGATTGGGTTTCCAGCTCCTGTCCCTCTTCAGTTACTTTGTGATAACCAAGTTGCAGTGCATATTGCGTCTAATCATGTATTCCATAAGAGGACTAAACACATTGAGATTGATTGTCACTTCATTTGGGATAAAATACTTAGTGGTGACATTTCTACACCCTTTGTGAAGTCTGCTGATCAACTTGCAGATATGTTTACCAAACCATTGTGTTGTAGTTGGTTAAAGTTTATTTGTTCCAAGCTAAGTTTATATGATATATATGCCCCAACTTGAGGGGGAGTGTTAGAAGACATGGTTGTAATTAGTATAGTTTATGAGTATACAATGGTCATTTGTATGTAGTATATATAGGATGTTGAATGTTAATGAAAATACGTATTCATTCTCTCTGTCTATATTCGACTACAAACTCCTTTACATTTTTGCTATGTGCTGCCTCTTTCTGTTCCTGTTTTTCCTCCTCCAAAAGTTTCGAAAGTGCATCCATCAGGGTCCAGCTCAGAAGCAATGCTCTTTAAGGCTTACTTCTATTCTAATGTCGTACCATCATGTTTTCCTAATACACATCCCATCAACGTATCGGTCACTGATATATATAATAACTCCACTCAAACCCCCTATAATATCTATCCTAGCTTCCAGCACCATATTGGACAATGGAGTGCAGACCCTATAATATGACGACTAGGGTAGATGTGTCGGTCACTAATATATCCTAGTCGTCACATCTACCCTATAATATCTATCCTAGGTTTTGTGACTATCTTGCTCCTTCTTTATATCTTTCTAACTTATGGTACTTTACTACACGGGTACTGCAAGAAGGGGAAGATATCTGAAGCCAATAATATTCGCCATGAATGCTAGGATTTGCAAAAAGGAGTAGTGAGATTTGCTTGAATAGGAAGGAAAATGGGTCCTTCAAAATTAATTGTGATCGAATCAAAGGCGTTTGAGGTGATAAGGGATGGTAGATATGTGCATCTTACTGAGAAGAGCTAGAGAGTTGAGAAAGGCATGAGCTTGGGGTTAGCCACGGCACTCTGGTTCACCAAGGCTTTGGAGGACTATCTGAAGGTTGGAAGAAAGGAGTTCTATACGTACATTGGGAAGGAGATAGGAGTTTTATTGTGCAGTGGTGTTCTAACTCCCGAAGCTATTACATGGCACTAGTGGAGTATGGAGGTGGTGATCAACAAAACTTCATTTTCATACCAGAGGATAGGGACAGCAAAGGATGGAGGAAGTTGGCAAAGGTAATGTGGGAGGCTAGAAGAGAAGGTGGACCTACTTGTCTACCATCGCCAGTGACGACGGTGGTTTTGAACCAACCTCATACTCGTTCGTACTGAGAGGTCCTCCAACAACTGCGGGTATCGAAGCAGTCCCATGACCATGTCAGGTTGGGTGCAAGGTTTGACAAATAGGCCAACCTAAGAGGAGTTGTAGGTCCAAAAAGAGCATGTAGTGACACCGGTTCAGTAGGTGTATAGAGACCTGATGGTGATGGCAGGTGTGATGTCAGCCTGCAAGAGAAAATGGTGCATCGTGCTCTAACGGATATGAAGAAACAAATGGATGAATTGCAAGAAAAAATAGACTGGCTTATTCGGTGCGTTAAGAAGAATAAAGGGGAGGAATTGGGCCTAGGCCTGGGCTGTGGATTGATTAAAGAAAACATAAAGGGTAGATACAAACGGGAAGGCAAATACCAGTGGGCCACATCCTGTATACATAAACAAAGGGAAGGCAAGAATAGGCTCAAGCCCAAGTGTTGGGCCTCAATCCATGGGACAATTTAAGACCAAACAACAGGAGGGCCCTGTTTGGAGGAGACAGAAGCCGAGTGACGCAGGCCCATCGTCTAGTGGGTTCCAGCCACCGTCGCCGGTGACGACTTGGGTGGTCTTGCCACATGTAGTGGAACCACCGACGGTGGAGGAGAGGGAGGATCCGATGGTTGAGGAGTTGACAGAGAGGATAATCCCGACACCAAACATGATTTTCAACACCCCTCGCTGTCAGCCGTCAGTTCCCAGGCCTGGTGTCCACAGATAGGACCGACGGGAAGTTTTGTTGTAAGGGGGTGGCGCTTCCAACAGCATCCCTTCCGATGGGTATGTTTGCAGGGGATCTGTCTGTATTGTACACAGTAAACTCATCTCCCTTCACGGCAGTTGGTCGTGACCATGCAGTGAGTGAATAGAAGGGGCTGATGGGTAGCATAGAGGAAAAGGAACTGGAGCTTGCACTAGGTGGGGGTATCTGGGGCGTCGATGGGAATGCAGGTCCTCTTTTGCTGAGGAGGTGACAGGGCTATTGTTGTCATCACCGTGGGCATCAAGGGAAGGGGCTGAGATGGACGGGGAGCCTATGTCGTTGCAGGCTTTACCTCTGCGCTAGAGCATTGTTTCGGACTAGGTCATGGATAAGGTGAAAGAAATCCAAAGCTGTGTGGGAATTGAATGCGATGGTTTTGAAAAACAATTTATGGCTTTGTTAACTTCCATTGAAGATGGAAATACTCAGATCAAGAAATCGTCGAAAAAACAGCAAGAGCTCAAGAGGTTGACTTGGTCTATTAATTATGAGGAAAGTTCAAGTAGAGAAAGGTCCAAAGGGAAGGGGTCGGCATTGTGTGTTTGCAGGAAACCAAGATGGAAAATATTCCAAGGGACATTATTAGAAGTTTGTGGAGTTGTCCGTATGGTGACTAGGTCTTTCTTGCTTCAATTGGGGCGTCTAAGGGAGTACTAGTTATGTGGGATAGGAGAGTGGTGGACAAAATGGAGAAGTATATCGGAGAATACATAGTGGCTTGTTCTTTTCAAAATGTGGAGGATCGTTTTAGATGGGATTTTGTTAGAATATATGGGCCAACCGTGGACAGGAGTAGACAGTTTCTATGGGAAGAGCTAGTTGGGTTGCATAGCTGGTGGGACATTCCTTGGCGTATAGGAGGGGACTTTAATGTTGTCAGATTCCCAAGTGAGAGATCGGGAGATAGCAGGTTGAGGCCAGCAATGTTGAGTTTGTCGGATTGTATTTTTGAGTTGGGATTGGTGGACATTCCTCTTATGGGCGGCACATTTACATGGTCCAATAACCAAACATGGTCTAGATTGGACAGATTTTTAGTCTCCCCGGAGTGGGAAATACATTACCCTGAAGTATGCCAAAAAAGATTGTCTCGCCTATGTTCTAACCATTTCTCTATTTTGTTGGATTATGAGGATATACAAGGAGGGAGGAGGTACTTTAAGGTCGAAAATATGTGGTTAAAAATATAAGGCTTTGTGGAACGGGTAAGGCAATGGTGGTCCTCCTATCAAATCCAAGGTACCCCTAGTTTCATTCTTGCAGGTAAATTAAAAGCTTTAAAACAAAATTAAAACTTTGGAATGTGCAGTTCTTTGGAGATTTAAGCAACCGCAAGAAGTCACTATTGGAGGAGCTCCATCAACTAGAAAGGCTGCAAGAGGAGCAGGGCCTTTCATTGGAGGAATTTGCTCGACGGACAGAACTAATTTCAGAGCTAGACAAGGTTACCCTATTGGAGGAGATCTCTTGGCAGCAAAAATCTCGAGCATTGTGGCTGAAAGAAGGAGACCGTAGTACCAAATTTTTTCATAGAACGGAAAATTCTCACGGGAGAACTAATGTCATTGAGATGATGAATATTGGCGGTGTTGTTTCCACGAATATCCCTAAGATCCAAGAACATGTCATTGGTTATTTTGAGCAGTTGCTTACCAAGCCTATGGAGTGGAGGCCAAAGATTGACGGGCTAGCTTTTGAGTCAATTGAGCAGCAGAATGCTACTTGGCTAGAGAGGCCGTTTGAGGAGGCCGAGGTCCATGAAGTAGTGAGAAAGATAGTAAAAGACAAAGCACCAGGTCCAGATGGATTTTCTATGGGCTTCTTTCAATCTTGTTGGGAAGTGGTGAAGGAGGACTTAATGAAGGTATTTCATGAATTTTTTCAGTTGGGAAATTTGAAAAAAGTCTCAATACCACTTTTATTGTACTTATTCCCAAGGAGGTGGGGGCATTGAAGGTTCGGGATTACCGACCTATTAGCCTTGTGAATCGGGAGTATAAGATTATTTCCAAGGTGCTTGCAAATAGATTGGGAGGAGTGTTGGGGCAGATCATTACAAAACCTCAAAATGTCTTTGTACGGGGAAGACATATCTTGGACTCAGTACTCATTGCTAATGAATGCTTAGACAGTAAATTAAAATCTGGCAATCTGGGTCTCTTGTGTAAGTTGGACATGGAGAAAACTTATAATCATGTCAACTGGAATTTCTTGTTGTATTTGCTTGGGAGATGTGGTTTTGGAGAGAGATAGTGCACATGGATTAGTTGGTACATATCAACGGCACGATTTTTCAGTTTTAGTGAATGGTTGCCCAATGGATTTTTTTAACAGCTCTCGAGGTTTAAAACAAGAAGATCCCTTATCCCCACTTCTCTTTGTCATAGTGATGGAGGCGTATAGCAGAATGATTTCAGAACTGGTTAACAGGGGGTTTTTGGCGGGATTTTCAGTTGGTGATATACGTCAAGGTACTTTTCACATCTATCATTTGTTGTTTGCAGATGACACCCTTATTTTCTGCGGGGAAAATCTAAACCAGATCCAGGCACTAAGGGCACTCCTACTTTGCTTTGAGGCGGTATCGGTATTGAAAGTGAATTTATCCAAGTCAGAGCTGGTTCCAATTGGCAACGTTCGTAATATCCGGATGTTGGCTGACGTCCTTGGTTGTAAGGTCTCCTATCTCCCTATGAACTATCTTGGCCTCCCCTTGGGGGCTACTTCCAGGGCTAAAACTATTTAGAATGCAATAATTGAGAAGATAGAACGAAGATTGGCATGATGGAAGAGATTGTATCTCTCGAAGGGTGGAAGGATTACTCTAATCAAAAGTACTCTTTCTAATCTACATACATACTTCGTATCATTGTTTCCATTTCCTGCAAGTGTGGCGGCACATATTGAGAAAATGCAGATGATTTCTTTTGGAGTGGACTGGGGGATGAATTCAAATTCCACCTGGTCAAGTGGGATAAAATATGCTCCCCAATCTCTTCTGGCAGTTTGGGAATTAAAAATATGAGGGTGTTCAACAAGGCCTTATTTGGGAAATGGTTATGGTGATATAATACAGAACAAGAAGTTTTATGGAAGTTGGTAATAGACTATAAATATGGAGGTATGTTTTGGAGGAGGGGAGAGGTAAGTGGGGTTTATGGCGTGGGTATGTGGAAACACATCAGACGAGGGTGGGAAGTATTTGTCCATCATACCAGAATTGTGATTGGAGATGGCACAAGAATTAAATTCTAGCACGATATATGGTGTGGCGATAGCACTCTCAAACACTCATTCCCTATAGTATTCACACTTGCGCGTGAGAAAGAAGTTTTAGTGGCAGGCCTAATGGAAATGGATGGTGATGTATTTCACTGGAATGTGAACTTCATTAGGGCGACCCAAGATTGAGAAGTCAACAATTTTGTGAACTTCTTCCAACTCTTATACTCCACGAGTCTGAGCACACAACGAGTTGATGCGTTGTGGTGGAAACCAGCCAGCAAAGGTATATTTTCAGTTTGTTCATTCTATAAGGCCCCCACACAAACGCAGAATAATCACTTCCCATGAAGAAGAATTTGGAGAAACAAGGCCCCTCCTCGGGCGGCATTCTTTGCATAGACAGCATCTCTAGGAAAGATCTTGACAATGAATAATCTACGGAGACGGGGGTGATAATGGTGAAATGGTGCTGCATGTGTAAACAAAGTGGTGAGACAGTGGACCATCTTCTACTATATTGTGAGATTGCTAGAGCGTTATGGATCGATGCATTCGGAAGGGTAGAATTAGCCTGGGTTATGCCTGCAACAGTGGTCGAACTCCTAGCATGTTGGTCAAGTATGGCCGATGTTCCACAAATCTCAGTTGTGTGGAAGATGATTCCTATTTGTATTCTTTGGTGCATTTGACAAGAGCACAATGACCAGGCCTTCGAAGACAGAGAGAGATCACTGGAGGAGATTAGATTATTGTTTGTTAGAACTCTATTTCTCTAGGCCAATGCTATAGATTTCAATGGCCTAGATTTTCATGATTTTCTTGCCTCCCTCCCTTCTTCTGAGATAGGTTTAACTCTTGTATATCCCCTGTGTACATGGGCTAAACCTATTCTCATTAATATAATATAATCGTTTACCTATCAAAAAAATTAATCTCCCAAGAACCATTTTAAATTCCTTTATTTGCTGAGGGACCTCCAGCAAGGAAGAAACCAGTTTTCTTTAAACCATCACACAACTGCCACCACCTTTTATAATCTATAGCATTTAGCAAGGCTTCCTATGCCAATAAGATTCAAGAACTATATGCAGTCAGAATCATTGTAAGATTTGAGTGCCATCTTTTGTGGTCTTTCTTGCACTTGTAAATGATCATTACTCCAATTACTAATTTCAAAAGATGGTTTCAAGTAGGAGTTTCACAAACTACAAATTTTCAAGTTTATTTAGCTATATGCAAATGTGGTCTATCTAAAACCTGTACAGACAACAAAGACAGCAGTTGTTATCAATTAGAAATTGTTTAATAGAACATTCCTTTTGAAGTTATTGAAGCATAATAGAATTGGCGAACATTCCTTACAAAAAGTTACTTCAAATATATTAGACTATCAAGCATATTCATAAAATTTACAAAGCATGAAAAAATAGTCAGAAAGAAGATTCACCCACTGGAACATTGCATTTTCCAAGTACATCAGCGATGATTCCATGCGACCTTCCAACATGGCCCCTTGAAAATCTTTGTGAAGCTGGAAATTGTCTTACGAATTTCTTCCTGTGTGCTTTATATGAAGGCAATAGCTGTCTGCGATGCTCGCTGCCCCCTTCCCCATCAAGAACCTGAACCACATATTTTATCAAGTATAAACACAAATCAGCCTACATTCTTTTTCTATCTTTTGGGCCAGAATTCATCTTCATTTCTGAGAACAACCACAGTATCCTAACATCTAACTTTAGAGTGACAGACAAGATCAAGAATATTTTTTATAGGTATTTCTTAATGACATGGTCAAGAACATAGAAGATAAATAATTCTAATTCTAAATCTTGTACATAATACAAACATAAAAATATTCCACAAATACATCAGGCAACAGTTAAGTGCTGACAATCAGGATACCAGCTTCAACACCAACATATCTACTGTGAGATACACTCAACTGTCACGACCTACAAAAGAAAACAGGGAAACAAAACTTGACATTGACAATTCAGCAGCATCCCTATTATCTAACACTTAGTGAGTGAATGAACTAGAACCCTATATACATATGCTAGCACATATTTGATTGATTGATTCCAATAAGTGACAGGCACTATAAAGCAAATCCATTGTCCTTGATAGGATAAGATAAGTTCTTTATAGGTCATCCTTATTTAATGAAACTGATAAACGCATCCTAATAAAGTGATATTCTTATTCTCTTTACTTGTAGTCTTATGTTCTTGGTCTCCTACATGATATAGATGAAGGAGCTGCCAACTTTTCACTTCAAAAACAAAAGGAATTACAGGTTTGCAAAAAGTGACACACAGGATGCAGTGGAAATAGTAAGGATCCTGAAATAATGAGAAACAGGCTCGAATCTTGAGCTCTATTTTAATCACAATTATACAGTTAACTGTGATCATAATTGGAAGATCATTGAAGTAAAATTTGACATGATCTAAGACGTTACTTCCTTTTTCAGCAATTAAAATACAGTTAATATTGGCGCCACCTAGAGGCAGATGAACATTTGCAAAATAAGATTAATACCTTCGTTGTGCCATCAAAAAATTGAAGCTCACAACTAAAATGTTCCAGCAGAAATGCATTCTGTCTATGTGCGTATGTAGGTGTGCACGCTGCGAACATATGTACCACGGTCCAAGTACAAAGTATATGTAAATTGCCATCTGTATCTGTGTATGAGTGTGTGCACACTAGAGGAGATACAAATAATAACAGGCTTAGACATTAAAGAAAAGAGCTTACGGCAATGACAGGGTCGCTAAGGCTGACTTGAGAGAAGAAAAGAGAGACCCAACGACCAAAAGAACGTAAGCTAGGCGTGCTTCCCGCATAGCAGAGAGGATTAACGTCCAAGAAGAACACCCTCTTCTTGCCTCTCTTCTTCGCTTCGCTTTCGGGTACTAATTGCCCATCAGCTGCTTGATTAAACGACCCAGAAACGGAAGCAGTATGAGTGATAGCAGAATGCGTCGCTGCTTCCGTTTTCCTCGTTTTCGCAATGGTTGCTGCTGCTGTTTTGAATTTGAGAGTCCTATACGAGAAATAAACTGGTGGTGGTGGGCTGGGAGGGAGAGGAGGATGGATGTGAACATGGGTAAACATCGCAATCTGCACCATCTTCGAACGGCACGCCCACCTGATGTCTTTATAGTTTATGCAGCACCTCCTCAATTGGGAGCTGGAACCTCGTAGGGGTGGACACAGGCCTAGGATGGGAGGAACTCGGCCTAGCCCTGCCCGAGTTGCCGCAGCCTGCAGGCCCATCTTCTATATTCCAACAAATAGGAAATTTTTTAAAACAAAATTGTGGAATGTTTATTGGGTTAAATACTAAAAGAACAGTCATTGTAATTTTTCGGAGTTTAGTATACCCTAATTTTGATTTTTTTTTTTCTTTTATAATCATGGGTGTCTGGGCTAGCTTGCACACGCATCTCGACTAATCCTATGGGACTCTGAAGTTAACGACCAGGTAAATCTCTAGTGGCCCTAAGGGAACTCGAACTAGTGACCATTGAGGAACAAACCCAAAGCTGGACGAGATTTTGAACTTTTCTCTCTCTCTCTCTCTATATTTTAGATTTTGATTAAATTAAGCCCATTCTATTGTTAATATTATGTTAAAATGTAACTATTCCAAGTGTTCGGGTACTATTTTTTTTTTATAAGTAAAAAGGGAAGGCGGGGGTAACCAACGTAACAACCCTCATTGGACGTGATCATAACAGGAGTGGTAGGACCCCATGTTTTGTGATCCATGGTCAAGCCACTAGTCATGTCATGACAAGACTGGACAGCCCCACAGCAGTCCCATGGGCATGTCAGCCACATGCCAACAGCCATGCTAGCCATGCCAGCCATGCCCATGGGCCAGCCTAGCCCACCCATGGGCTCATGCATGCCATGGGTCAACTTGGCTCATGCCAACCATATTATTTTTTATTATTAATTTTTATTTAATTATTTATTTTTCAATGGACCTATTGGGGGTTTTCAAGTTGTAATCCTTATAAATAGGACCCTTGGGCTTTGCATTTACATTTTTTGGCAAATTTCCTAGTGGGTAGATTATCTTGTTCTTGAGATCATCATTCGATGCTAAGGCACTTGGGTTCTTTGGGATGCAATACGTGAATCCCTTAAAAGAGGATCACACTTTACAATTTGTGAATATGTGTGATTCAATCTATCTTGTTATTGCAACTTGGTGCAATTCGTGAATCCAAGTTGTGTTTATCAATATATGAGGTTTATTCAATTCTTGTGCAATTCATGAATCAAGTGTTGAATTATCTTATTTGTTCTTTTGTTCATTTAAGTTCATAAATATTGTTACTTTTGTTCTTAAGTGTTCATCATAGTGTTCTTGGTGTTCATCTTATTTTTTTGCTCTTCCAATCCATCAAATCCATAAAAGTCAACCAACACTTGTGTTAGTCAACTTTTCATAAATTGTTTGTTTCATCTTTGTTGCCTAGCCGAATCCTACTTCCATTTGAATTTGAATTCAAATTTCGGCAATCCTTGCGTAATTTGAATTGTCCTAGCCGAACACTCCACTTGCCTAATTAAGGTTCCTATAATCTATGAACCCTAATTGACCAAAAGTCTTACTAGCCACCCAACACTCTTGCCCTAAGTCCAAAACCCTAATCCTAAACCCTAGCCGTCCATCATCATCTTCCCAACACTAAACCCTAAACTCAAGTGGCGCCAACCCTAGTGTTCCCATCTTACCATCTTTGTCACTTACCATAAATAACCTCATCATCCACATAAGCCCTAGCCGTCCACCTCGAGGCTCCATAAGGTGATTCTTTCCTTTTAGAAGTCTTGACTTCCTCACATTCAATTTAAATCCCAAATCAAATTCCTTAATTTAAGGACTTGCAAATCCTCTTTAATTCCTTAAATCACTCTTCCTACAATCTCTCTAGTTAACTATTGACTAGTCATCTTAATTCAAATTCAAATTCCCTTATTCACTCAAAGATTCTCTCCATCTTACAAACTTCCATATCCATTTTCAAATCATCCAAAATCTAGCCGACCTTCCAAAGACCAAGTCAACCCAATCCCTTCATCTTAGCCACCCAACATCTAAAACCCTAATCCCACATTACCATTTCGGCAACCCTAGCCAACCAAACCCTAGCATCACTCTTCCACCTCATTCCTAAACCCTAGCATCATCCTAAACTCCAACCTTATGCCAACTCTTCCAAATCTCGAAATCCACTCTAGCCACCTCACAAAATCATAGCTACACTTCACCATTCATACCCTAATCATCATCCAAGTGGCCCAAACATAATCCTAAACCAATCTTCAAAGATCACACCAACCCTAATTCTACCATAGCCCACGACATCCCTAGTTGCCTCCAACCCAAACTCTAACCTCATCTCATCCATTCAATCCTAGCCTCCATCATCTTGGCATTTCACTCAAGAACAAGTCTAGCCGCCCACATTGATTTGCCTTAGCCTAAACACTTAGCCTACTCAAATACATCATCATACCATCACTTAAACACCATCCTTTTGTGGAAGGCCAAGCAAGTTGGCAAGAACACTCGGTCACCATTATCACCAAGACAAGCTCGTAGACCTTAGTATTAGGGACAAGATCGGGGTCCCTAACAAGAAGCCCCTCCTAATTGTGGAATGTTCAGTTTGAGCCATAAAATACCAGTTTGGAAAATATTTTAATTTAAAAGAAGTATTACAGCTACAAAGAGATTTTATTAAAATAGATTCACAAACTGATATAATTTCATGTGATTAGTTAAATCTACTCTAACGCCAATGACAAAGTATCTCATGTCGTTGGTGCGATTGGTTCATGCTACTTGAAAAATGCTTAGGTTGCATCTAGGTGACAACCTAGATATTATTGGCTCAACCAAGGCAATTAGGTTTTTTTTTTATCTTTTTGTCTTGTTAATGATTTTTTTTCTTTCTAATTTTTAATTTATTATATGAATACATGGCACTTGATAATTGATGCTGACTTGAAATTTCAACCAGTTATGAATTCAACATTTAATTCCTCTCCCTTTAAGAATGTCAAGGGATCTAATCTTCATATCTTCATTTTACTTTGAACACTAAAATGGTTTAAATGATTTGTTCAATGTAAAAAATGAAAAAACAATAAGTATTCTCAAAATATGAATAACGCGATATTCTCATCTTATCATAAAAATGTATATAATTAAAATTTGTTATGTACACATTAATTTTTAAAGACATAATATTTTATGATAACACGACTTTCACTTGTTAAGAGGATCATCTATGATCTATAGTTAAATGCCCTAAAATTATATATAGTATTATTTTTCTTCAACGTGCCATATCATTTCATGTAATTGTCAAACAATAAGTGGGCCACATGCCCTTTTTAGTATTTACATCGTACCATGCCTTCAGTCATCATAAACTAAAACTCTTCAATTTCGCAAAAAATGATTAATTTCATACGTAAACATATTGTAGGGGATTTTTTTCACTAAGCCTATGAAGCCTATAAATGGAAGGAAGCAAGATCAAAAGCCCAGCTTAGAGTAACTAGTCCCTAACCCAGTCTACAGGAAAACTTATATGTAAACAACCTGCAGGAGGGATTGTGCTGTAAAGGATGAGATTCGTCGATTTGAGGCCCTCTCAAATAGTGTCTAGTCCTCGAATGTCTGCCCGCACAGCAAGCGTTATATACATGGAGCCCTTGATCTACTAACAGGAAGGGAATAAAAGGACCAGAAGGAAGATAGACTGAGAGAAGGAAGTCAGATAATCACGCTGCATTAATGGCTCTACTATCTGGACAATACGCCACATTAATGACGCCATCGCAGAGCCATGTTGCACTTAAAAACCCTGACAAAAGAATCAATACGGGGGACATAGACGTCATGGTAGCAGGCAGTATCTGCTCTTCATGCTTGTAGTATAAATAGTAGATCCCATATACGAAAATATATATCTAATTTCTAGACTCTTTTACGTATTTGTTACTCTCAAAGAATATTACTAACTTTGGCATCGGAGGTTACCCTAGCCCTTAGGCCACCCTCTCAAAGCCGTAGTCTTTTCTACATTATGCGGGCCCATTTTCGAATACCTAAATTGTCAAAATTTGACCTAAAAGTATGTGAAACACGACGTTAACATATATCCTACAGCCTACAACACATATACCTTCTATGGGTTCTAATAATGTAATTTAAACAAGTCATTTCATGTATAATAAACTATCCATTTAATTAAAATGTCATCACAATTAATAGGTCGAAATTTATGCATGCTAAAGTATTCATTCATTACATTGCAGTTCTTTTAACTTGTCGTATCATTTCTTTTTATTTTTAAATTAAAAAATATTTTAGTCACAAATTCTTTTATAAAAATAAATTTATAAATTGAGTTTAATGTAATACATCAAATTGTTAAATTATTTTTATTTATTATAAGATAGATTTGATGTATCACACCAAATCATATTAATTTATAATTTAATTTTATAAAATCTCTTTATAATTATAGCACTTCTAATTAAGTGAGCATATACCCGTTTTCACCTCCATACCAGGTATCAAGTCATCGTTAAAAAAAAAAAATTCTCAATTAAAGAAATCGGTCCTAACATAATAAAGTAATAAACTATCCAATCTAAATAAAACTTATTCACAATTAAAAACTCATAATTCATGCATGATACAAAGTATTATTGTCAACTTTGTTTTGAATCGTTGACGGAAATGGTAGTGATAATTATTTTTAAATTTTAACAAAATAATATTTTTAATTATAAAAAATAATATTTACAATCATAAAATAGTAAGTGTCACATATTTTTAAAATAAATAAATCAATATGAAATTTACATAAAAAATAACTTTTTAATAATAAATTATATTTATTTTAAAAAATACACGTTATTTACTTATGACATTTTGCGGATTACCGAATATGACATTAATCCTTTGTTATAATTAGATAATTTAATATACTAATCTAAATCATGAAGTGCTGACCGAAAAAGGTTTGGTTCAACCAAACCGAACAAAACCAAACACATCGGCATACTAAACACAAACCGGTAACAGGTGGTTGAAACATCCGCCCTCTTTCGATGCATTCGAGAAATCGAAACCCAACCCACGATAAGATCACTCGCACACTCTTCCTCTCCCCTGCATTTCTCTTCCTCTCTTCTCCTTTGCAAAACCGAAGAACACAGTATTGAGCGAGTACCCAAATGGCTCATCTTCTCAACACTTCATTCATCCCCTCCTCCTCGACCCTTCGCCGGGTGAGTCCCAGTCTCCAGTTTCCGGGTCACCAGCGAAGCAGAGTCCCGGCCCGGATTGATGCAAAGATCAGGGAGATCTTCATGCCGGCGCTGAGCTCAACAATGACTGAGGGGAAGATCGTCTCTTGGGTCAGGTCCGAGGGCGACAAGCTCTCCAAAGGGGAGAGCGTTGTCGTGGTGGAGTCCGACAAGGCCGACATGGACGTCGAGACCTTCTACGATGGTTACTTGGCTGCCATTATGGTGGAGGAAGGCGGCGTCGCCCCTGTGGGCTCCGCCATCGCCCTTCTTGCCGAGTCTGAGGCCGAGATCGCCGAGGCCAAGTCCAAAGCAGCGTCCAATTCGTCGTCTTCTTCTTCCTCTTCTTCGTCGGCAGCAACCGCTGTTGCGGAACCGGAGAAGGTTTCGGAGAATCCGGTTCCGACAGCGGCTGTCAAGGTGGCTCCTGTTGTGTCGATGCCGGTGGCATCCACGCACCCGGCGTCGGAGGGAGGTAAGAGGATCGTTGCGTCACCGTACGCCAAGAAGCTTGCAAAGGAGCTGAAGGTGGAGTTGGGGAGAGTGGTGGGGAGTGGGCCTATGGGGAGAATTGTTGCCAAGGATGTTGAAGCTGCTGCTGCCACTGCGGACGTGGCGTCTGTAGGTCCCGTGTCGGCTGAAGTGGGGAAGAGTGCTGCAGCGGCGATTGAGTTGGGTTCTGTGGTGCCTTTCACGACAATGCAGGCTGCGGTGAGTAGGAACATGGTTGAGAGTCTGTCCGTGCCAACTTTCAGAGTCGGGTACACCATTACAACGGATGCGCTTGATTCTCTCTATAAGAAGGTAATGCTTTCGGTCATGAAATGATGAATCTCGTAGTGTTTTCTGCATGGGTCTTAGGTGTTTATAAGACCAAGATGTATTTTTTAGGAATGATGAATCTTGGTTTGTTGTCTAATGCTCTTTACGCTTGGAAGTAAACTACTAAAAGAATGCAATATTTTGCTTTAAACTGGTGACAGACGGATTAATTTTTACTTTGGTATGGATGCATAGAAAGTTAACTTTTTCTACCTATCAAAACAAATGTTAACTTTTTCTCTTTTATATTTCAGTCAGCTACTGCTCAAGAAATCTTAAATCTGATATTTGTACGAAGATAGTGTGAATAGATGTGGTGGGAAGTTAGTATGATGATCTCTTGTTTGTTTCATTTGAATTTGACCACTAAGTTTGTATTTTTTTTTAATCTTTGTAATTAGTATTTTCAGAGTTTGTCATTTAGCTACTGCTTGACACATATCGTCTTCATCTGTGAGAAGATGATGACATTTGCTAGAAGTTTAGATTAGGAGGGTTGACATGAAAATATGATTGTATTTTCATTTACATTAGCCGCCCCTTGAGACCGTGCTTGATAATCTCCTGTGCGCTTTCAATTTGCTCTGAGACAGTTAACTCCATCATTAATTTCTTTTTTTTTTGATAAGTCACTCCATCATTAATTTCAATGATACATGAGAAGTGCGCTATTGTGTAATTAATTACTTTTTTACTGTTACCTTCTCTCTAACGATTAATTAGTTGTGTAAATTATGTTCACTAGATCAAGTCTAAGGGAGTAACCATGACAGCATTGCTTGCAAAGGCAACGGCGCTTGCTTTGGTTCAACATCCTGTTGTCAATTCTAGTTGTAGGGATGGTAAAAGCTTTACGTATAACAGCAGCATCAACATTGCAGTTGCTGTAGCTATAGATGGTGGGCTAATTACGCCAGTGCTTCAGGATGCTGATAAGGTTCTTTTTATTCTACCTTTGGCTGTGATGTGGTTTTTTCCTGGATATAAATAGTTATCTAATGATTCTAATAGTAAACGGTTTACGTTGATGTATGTCAGGTGGACATATATTCATTGTCAAGAAAGTGGAAGGAATTAGTTGATAAGGCCAGGGCCAAGCAGCTACAGCCTCATGAATACAATTCAGGTATGGTTTTACATGCTTTCATGCCTACTTATCCATACAAGATGTCTCTGTTTGAAGAAGTATTTATTTTTTCTTTCTAATTTTAAATTTTAAATCTTTGTAATCATTTATATTCCATTGCATGGATATACTTCTTCTGAGTCATATGCATTATTTGATCTTCTCATAGTAGAAGACCTCCACATGTACAAGGTTTTGGTCTAGTACAAGAAAATTTCAAAATATTATATTCAGGAGGACTTGGATGAAATCCAGACAAGATTTTTCTTTGATTCTTTACCTTTGATGAAATTGGAATAGTTCCTTTCATACTTGGACAACTACATTTGGAATAAATCATATTTTATAGAGACTAGAAAAAATAATTTGGACATGTCAGAGTGACAAACAAAATGTGTTAGTGAAGGATTAAGTATATGATGTTACGGAGGAAGGAGGAAGGCTTATGAAATTTTTATTTGTATGCTTCATGCAATGCTAAAATAGTGAATAAATTAACATTCTTGACATTGTTTGGCTGAGAAGAGGCTTCAAGTTCTATTTTATAATTATAATTCTTGATGAAAGCCGGACTTTGAAAGTCTGGTAGTTCAAGATGAGTGCAATATAGAGCATTTAATTTTCATTATTTACATTGATTTAAAACTTGAGGATTACTTGTTTCCCGGAAATTTAACTTTGACATATTAGGGAAAAACAATTTTGTGCCTGGACACACGATTTGGGCATGGAAGAAAACACAGGGGAGAAGGGAAATGGGTTTTTTCTTCATATGTGGTCTGGGTTCAGGCATAGGTTCACGTGAACTGTCCATCTGAGTTCTGGCTGGACTTGGACAGTACCAAACAGCCCGGGTAATCCTGCCATTTTTGTTCATTAGGAATGATAAATTGGTCCATTGAAGTGTCCATGGTGTTGTTTCTACCTCATTTTGCTATTTTATGCTACTTCGCACTTTCTAAGTAGTGCTGGGTTTGCTTTACTTTGTCCCAATGGCTACCAACTAACTAAGTGCAAGGTGCCATCTGCAATAGCAATTGCAAATAACAAGTATTGCTTGCTGCCATAAGCACCAAGACAGGTCTTTAACGGTAGGCTGTATGATCAAGTGAAAGTTGTGGGTATTTTTTCCTTTTGTTTTCATCGTGGGTGGGATGAGTTGGTTTTCCCCCGGGGGGGGTTGAAGTGGGTGTTGTGACTCACTACAACTGAAAGGGGTCACTAGAATCACTACAACTTGTGAGTAAGTGTTTAATTGTAGTGATCCTCACTTTTCCCTTTGAGTTGTATTTTCATCTCACTTTTCCACATTGCCCTTGGATATAGCCCGATTTTGATGGACTTCCTGATTACTATCTCCTCTGCTTTTGCATGATTTAGGTTCTCTGACTACTATCTTCACTGTGAGAATATATGCAAATGCAAGAGAAACAAGGGTGAATATACTTTTGTGTCTTCATTCTATTTTTCCAGACAGATAGGGGACACGTAAGGACAAACTACAATAGACTCCTCACTATGAAATCACATTATGGACAAGCACTTTCTAGGAAAACAAACTCACTCCAAGGCTCCCCATTCAAGCTTGAACAGCTTGGAGCACAAGCAAAAAGACATGCTTTGTAAAATAAAACATTAAAAAGTAAAAACACTAAAATGAACATAAACTAGCTGAAATTAGCCTAAAGAGCCAATACCCTCTACAAATTCATTTAAAAATGCTGATTCTGGTCAAATCTTGCCCAAAAATGTTATTGCCGGTTGAATATTGCGACAAAAACACCAAAGACTTGGCCAGATCTCACTGCAAAACACCATGGTCCGGTTTGACTTTGTTTTGATCAGTCTTGAATTCGGATCTGGGCTTTTTGATATCAGCCCAAACCAACTAAAATCAAAACAAATTTCAGCCCAACTGGACCCAACTAGATTAATGCCGAAGGTGCCCTACCAATAACTAATTATCTGAGCCCAAATCCAAGTAAACAATACTGGAATATCCTTATCCAGGATTAGCAAACATGGCTCTTCTTTATCTTGGAGGCGCTGGCAACCATGGTTCCTGGCAGCAACAGCAATAGTGACCACCATAGAACCAATCGGAATCACCAATTGCGCCACCAACATCAAAGACTCCTCCAGAGACCATAGAAATTACCATTAAACTCCATACGGCCATTGGAGACCATGAAAATGACCAGTAAACACCACAAATATTGCTGGATGCCACATAAATCAATGAGAGAAGCAACAGAAGGAATAAAAAAACACCACAGAACACCAAACTAGACTACCTCCATATTTTTATGTTCTAGACTTTTTCTGGGTACCAAGAGTAGTTTGTTTAAATCTTCATCAAGGCACTGCCTGTGTGATCTAAATGCTCACATAGGCAGTGCTGGCAGTAAGTAGTCCTACCACAAATTATCTAAAAGCTTAACCAAGGAGACCCAAAAATGATAAGACAAGGAGGCTAAACAAGAATTTCAATTAGAATCTTGCTCCAATATCATGTTGGTTATGCAAATGCAAGATGAATTAGGGGTCTGAATATCCTTACTTGGTTCCTTTGTTCTATTCTTCCTAATATATTACAGACACATGAGGACAAACTTAGAAACCTCATTATGGACTAGGATCTTCCAGCATGAGGACAAGTGTCTGGCACGTTTGACTTTCTTCCTAACATAGATAAATTTGCTAAATCCTTGGATCGATGGGTCGTAGGACTCATAATGTTTATTGTTTATACCATTGATTGGATTTTTCACACCCCATTACTAAATTTCTAGCATCTTTTCTTTTTGCCACTATGAGGAAGGCAGCACAGACTGTTTGGGGATCTTGGGATGTTGATATTTAGGCAATAAAGCAGTTTTGCCAGCTTGCAGCTTGCAGTGATTACTTTGAGGTGTTACTTTTACTTTGACAGTCTATGCTGCAACTTGGGTTACTAATTAGCAACTTACAATACTGATATGATTAGCACCTTGCTAACTTGAGATTTGTTTGTTAATAAATGCTATGTAGGATTCATGATATGGTGAGGTTATTCTGTAATTTGTTTCAATTTATCTCTGATATTTTTAAGGAAATGTTGGTTTCTCGCTCCCCGATCAAACAGGTTAACCCATCCTTGCTATTTTCTGACACTTTCCTATTGTGTTCATTTTCTATTTATGCAGGTACTTTCACTCTTTCTAACCTCGGGATGTTTGGAGTTGATCGGTTTGATGCCATTCTACCTCCCGGAACGGTAATTTTTTTTTTTAACTATGCTTAGGACTCTTTGTGAGAGAGTGACGATTTATGTGGATTAATTGTGTCAATTGAATACCGATAAAAAATTGTGTCAATTTAATAAATCCCAAATGCTTATTTCTTTTCTTTCCTAGATTCCCTAAATAATCATTACTGCACTCTGGATTTAATTGCTGCAGGGAGCAATCATGGCTGTTGGAGCATCTCAGCCCACGGTTGTTGCCAGCAAGGACGGTAGGATTGGCATGAAGAACCAGATGCAGGTAACAAACTGAAATTCACATTTGTCAATTACCAGTGCTGGAATGTCTGCAAATTCTTATGCTGGCACCATGCAAAATATACAGGTAAATGTTACAGCTGATCATCGTGTAATCTACGGTGCTGATTTGGCTTCATTCTTACAAACCTTGGCAAAGATTATTGAGGACCCCAAAGATCTTACGTTCTAGTTTCATGTTCATTGTCAAATGTCCTTCCTAGTGTCCGAGGTATTTCCCTCCTAATATGCACCAAAGGGCTTGAGGTTGGATAGGCTAATGGGAGGATTTAGACGCTATTTCCCCTGTTCAAAAACAGGAACAGAATTTTGAGGAGCAAAATTCATTTGAGGTTCTAGGTTCTTCAATTCAACTAATCTGAAATTTTCAGACAATTTGGATTTTTTAACTTTGATATCATAAATGCTGGTGGTTCATTGTTTTCATATCAAAATATTCTACTGGTCATTGTTGTCTTGTGCAACAAGTTTGCTGAAGCATGTATCTCTTTTGAGTGTAATGCTCCTGGAGTTGAATGGATAGATTGCAGAAATTCTGCTTAAGGGAGAGGATGTCAATTTGTTCCTTCAATTTTGCTATATTTGCTATCCCAGGCTAGAAATGGTGTTGTTATTCCTGGAAACCTGGCAGACTATTTTCTTCTGCAAAATATTTCATTTCTGTTGTGAAATTCCACTTTGTCAAACCTGATCATTGGAAAGTAACCATGTCATTCTAAGGAACGGACATGAAGTTCTAATATCAAGTCAGTTCTAGTACGTAGTTTGGCTTTTTTTAACTGAGGGTATAAGCTGGGGAGGCAACGGATGAGAGGTTGTTCTATGATTTGGGCACAAAAGGGTGTGAGATTGAGTTATAAAAGTTGAAAGTTGAATAAAATATTATAAGAATATATTTTTTTAATATTATTTTTATTTTAAAATTTGGAAAAAATAAATTATTTATTTTATTTTATATGAAAATGTGAGAAAATTATAATGATTAGATGAGATAAGTCAAAATGAATTGCGAAAACAAATGAAGCTTGTCCAAAATAATTGGGTTGTGGTCTGAAGCTGGCGGCTAGGGAGACGTGTACTGCAGCATTTTGAAAGAAAAGCACCCATTTTGGATTTGCAATGCAGAAATGTAGCCTCTTTCTCCGATCTTTGCAAAGCCTCTAGTTTGATTATACAAAATTAAAGTATCTTATCTTATTTTATATAATCATTACAATATTTTTAAATTTACACATAAAATATAATAAATAAATTAAATTTTTTAAATTTTAAAATAAAAATAATATTAAAAAATAATATTTATAATAATATTTTATTCAACTTTTTACAAAATATCTCATCTTATCCGATTGCGTATCTGAATTGTGTAATCAAGCGAGATAAAACTTAATCCTTTGAGGCCCTTGTTGAAGGCCGCCAACAGAGAAATTAGATAAGGATATGCCACCTTTTATTTTTCTTTCAGATTATGTTTTGAGTATAATTAAAAACAGGTAAGAAGAGAGATATAGTCCGTCAAATGAGTGCACAATATTGTCCAAAGAACAGGATAGACTATAAGTGGGTTCATGAACAAAATTGCTAATTTGCTAAGGAAAAAAGACGAAAAAAAAAGAGTACTTGCTAGAACTAGAACCATATAAAGGGCATCTTATAATATAACAATAAATTAGTAGGATGCCTTTTCATTGACACAAAATATATCTTGATCTGGAAGTCTGTTACATCAAAGAAATATTGGTACTTTTAACTTTTTTTATACATATAATTAGGGTTCACTTGGACATTTAGAATATCTCATAATTCTATAAATAGTCGTGAAATAGTTTAAATTAATATGTTTTATTCGGTTTTAAGAAATAAAAGAGAAAAAAATTGAATAAAAACACTTAATTACTTAGTAAAAAGAAAGAAGAGGTCTTGGTAGAAATGCTCGGGACTCTGCATTTCTCTTTATGTTTATAAAATTGTATTGATTTTTGTATTTGGATAATGATTTTGTAATAATTAGATGAAAATGTTAAAAATTTGAAATTAAAAAATGTTGTATTTGAGTGATGTACGAGAATGAAATTATAAAAAAATTATAAAAATATGTTTTTTTATTTTCTTTTTCTTTTTTCCTAAGCAAGCTTGCATATTATAAATAAAATATAAAGTATTACAAATGATTAAGGAGGGTCTTTCCCACTATCGATATACAAAATAGTAGAATGAATAATTTCTAATAGAATGCTATCAAACAAAGAGTTTGTTGCTACTCATTGCGCAACCGAGTGCGCAAATCGATTTTGAAATCGATCAAACTTGTTAAAACTCTAGGCTATGTGAGATTTCAAAGAGTTTGCAATATCTTCTGAAATTGGTGCTATTTGTCAGATCTGTTCCTCTTTATAAATAGAAGAAATCACCAATTGAGAGTCTCAAACTAGAGAGATAAAAGGATGGTTGAGGTGTTCTGCCATTTTGAAAGCTAATTTTGCCGCAAGTGCCTCTGCAATCACCCGGGTTGTAGTAAAATTTGTCTCGGTTCAGATTTCAATGACTTCTCCTATTGAGTTTCTGCTCATAGCTGAAGCCAAGGAGAAAGAATTTCTGACTGCTGCATCAAAGGATATGCATATTTGATTTGTGAGAGGTTTTTGTCATTCATTCTCCACTTTGGATTTGATCTTTTCTTTTCATGCATGAAGATTTTCTTGATAAGAGAGATTTAGCTATTGTGAAAGATTGTGAAGAGAGATTTTCTTGTGATTATGGACTTGGTCATTTCGAAGCCTTCAAACCAACAAAGATTTTGAAAGGATGTTCTTCTTGGGAGGTAAGACCGAGTTTTTTCTGGGGGTATAAAATGAATTGGAACCAATCCTTCATTGAGTTTACTGCCAAGGAAGATAGATTTAAAGGCCATTTGCTATAACTCCAGAGAATTCTAGTTATGAGGTATTCAATGAATAGGTGCAGGAGAGTCTCTTCTTTTCCATCATAGAGTGGGCAATTTATAGAAGGAATACTCGGAATGAACCTTTTTAAGGCGCTCTCTTGTTGGTAGAATATCCCAAAGTATCTTCCATAAATGCAAGATGGTGGGCACTTCTAACTGAGAAAATCTCATTTTGGGTTTTAGTCCAAATGATGCAATCCGTAGTTTAATTGGAGTTGGGCAAATGAATTTTAAGAATTTCCTTTATGCTTTCTTGTTGGAACATGGATGTTAACATTGAGAGATTCCAATATCTATTATTTTAAATAATCAGGTCTGAGACTTTGAGTGTAGTCGAGAGATCAGTTGTGTGGGTGAGAGGGAAATGTTTAAAATTTTTCAGTCGAAATCCACGGATCTAGCCAAGCTCTCACAGACAAACCATTTACAATTTTGAAATATGTACATTTTTTCAGCAATGGTCTTGTCTTTAGAATTCCTTTCTAGAGACTCGAGTCAGTTACCTTTTTGGTTGCTAATTCAAAGACACTTGATTTCAAATATTTCTTGGATAAAAGCTTGTGCTAGATATTGTTGCTTGGTTGGCTCATTTCCTATCCTGTCTTCACTAACAAAGCCACATTCATATTTTCCATCAGTCTTAATCCCAATCTACCATGTTTTTTCGATTGACAAATAGATTTCCATGATTTTAGACAGAGCTTGTGCTTTTGGTTATTTGCTTTTTCCCACCAAAAAATTTTGAAACTAGTGTTCAGTTTCTTGTAGATTGATTTTGGAAGCATGTGCGTTGACATTTGATATGTGGGGATGACGCTTGCTACTAATCTGATGAGCATAGTTCTACCGGCTTGAGAGAGCATTTTTTTTTCTAACCATTCAGCCTTTTATTTATTTTCCCTAACAAATCTTTATAGTCCTCTTTCCTGGATCGACCAAAGGTTGTCAGCATTCCCAAGTATTTTATTTTTGAGGTCGACTCTTTGTATGACATATTCTTTGAGATTACTCTTCTTGTTGCTTGACTAGTATTTTGAGTAATGTAGATGAAGGATTCGCTTTGATTGATGCATTGGCCAGACCAAGCTTGATATTTCTCTAGAGTATTGTTGATCGCCTGAATCGACCTTCCTTTTGATTTTGCAAAGATAATTAAATCATCTGCAAAAAGAATGTGAGATATTGGGGGACTATCTCTGCTAATTTTAATACCTTCTAGCTTTTGCAATGCTTCTGATCTGGCCAATGGCCTTGAGAGTACCTCCGTACATAGGATGAACAGAAAGGGCGAGATGGGATATTCTTGCCGAAGACCCTTTGTGCCTTGAAGAGACCTTTTGGGGATCCATTAATGAGAATAGAGAAAGAGGCCATAGAAATGCATTCTTTAATGAGAATTATCCAAGTTGAGTTGAAATCCAAAACTCTCATAACAGCATAAAGAAAATTCCATTCAATAAAATCGAAAGCTTTTTTCATGTCTAGCATTAAAGCTATCTGACCTTTCTTCTCCTTGTGATACTTTAGGTGATGAAACATCTCATGAGCTATTACAGAATTTTCCTTAATATTGCGACCAGGTACAAAGGCTGTTTGGAAAAGGGGAAATTATGGATGGAAGGAATTTTTTCAACCGATTTTCCAGAATTTTTGTGATGATTTTATAAATGACATTTTTCAGGCTTATTGGTCGGAAATGTTGAGGGGAAACTGGGTTTACTATTTTTGAGATGAGAGCTATGTGGGTGTGGTTTATTTGTTTCAGAAGTTTCCCACTTCTAAAGAAATTTTGAACAGCCGCAACCACATCTCTTTTGATAATATGCCAGTAATGTTTGTAGAAAAGAGTTGTCATCTCATCTGGTCCTTATACTTTATGATTTGGGACTTGCCTAAGTGCACCAAGAATTTCCAATTCCAAAGGCATCGCTATTAAGAGTTTATTTTCATCTTCTGAAATTTGTCTTTCGAAAAGGTTTTCTAGATACTCTGGGAAAATAGGATTTGTAGAGGTATAAATGGATTTAAAATAATCTATGAAAGTAGATTCAATTGTATGTTGATCCATTGTCCAAATACATGGGCTTAGCTTGATTGAGTTGATCTCATTTCTTCTTTGACAGATAGTCGTTGAAAAATGATAAAATTTTGCATTTTGTTCAGTTGTGGTGAGCCAGTTTATTCTTGATTTTTGTCGCCAAAGAGTTTCTTCAATTTTGAGTTGTTCTTGAAGCTTGCAATGAAGAAACTTCTCTCTCTGTAAGCTCCACTGGTTCGACGAATTACTCTGGAGATTACTTAGCTCTGACTCGAGATGCTGGATGTTGGTCTGGATCTTCACGAAATGGATTTTATTCCAATGCTTGAGTGCCTTTTTTGTTTCCTTAATTTTATTGCACAGAATAAAAGATGGATTCCCATAGAATTGATGGTTCCATACCTCTTGAATTATAACATTATTGAGTGGCTCTTGAGTCCAGAATTCCTCAAATTTAAAAGGAGAGAGATTCTTCCTTATCTTCATAGTGTTAAGTAAGAGGGGATTATGATCTGAGGTTGAATAAATTATGTGTTGGATAGTGGCATCTGGAAAAAGTAGGCGCCAATGTGCATTAGCTATACCACGGTCCAGTCGTTTTCTAATCATTGCCTTCCCCATCCGATTATTTGTCCATGTGAAAATAGGTCCTCGAGAAGCCAATATTGATGAGGCCATGAGAATCCATTAAACTTTGTAGGCCGCCTATGGATGAGGACGTTATTGGTCTGCCACCATATTTATCTTGTTGGCCTAATAAGTTGTTGAAATCACCTATGTAGAGACAATGACCATTAAAGGAGCCATGAGTTGAGTCCAAATGAGTCTAGAAATTTGCTTTTTGTTGCCATTGTGTTGGGGCATAAACAAAAGTTACTAACCAAGGATTATTGAGAGGATTAGAATAAACCAAAATAGAAATAACATTAGCATTTATATGAACCGGTTCAATATCCACACCCGGTCGTCATAATAACAAAATGCCTCCTTTTTTTCCCGAGGTCGGGACGTGTACAAAATGGTGGAAACCTAATCTATTTACAATAATAGAAGTGTTATCATTAGACACCATGATTTCCGACCAAAAAAGATAATATTCGGATTAAACTTATTTATAAAAGCCCTTGAACTTCTAATTGCTTTCGGGCGGGCTAGACCCCTGCAATTCCAAACCAGGGACTTCATGGAAGAACTGGAGGCATGGTAGAGCCCGCCTCGTCAACTTTCTTGGATTTTCTTGGTAGTGATGCCTTGGATGAAGCTCTGGTATATGGTTTTGATCTTGCAGCTTCCTTTATTTTTTTAACCTTACCAGATGATGCTCCTTTGGTTTTAATAGAAAGTAACAAAAACACTGCTTCTTTTTCGTCATCTCCAGTTTCTTTGATAATGCTACCTTTATGTGGGTTATCAACCTTAATTATTTTCTGCACTTTTGTTCTCGGTGGGTTAGAACCTTGGACAGAAAGAGGAGCCGCCCTTTTGATGGGGATTAGTGAAGTTGAGCTATCCTGGCCACCAGCTTGAGAACCATCTTGAAGAGGGGACCCAGCAAGTCGCATGTTGGGCTCTGGCTTTTTTGAAGCAGATAGGGGGCTTGAGTCTGCTGAGGGAGCACTTAATTTAATTGGATGATAAGTAATAGAAGGCACAAAATTTAATTGTTTTGGTTTTGGATCCAACGAGCTTGATGCATTGATTGGGGGGTCAGACTTCCATTTATTATTTTGGGCCATACCTTCCAATGAGCTTTTCATGCTCTCTGCTGTCTCTTGTGGGCCCTGTAAAGAAGGACCAGTTGAAAACTACTGTGAAATATTGTTTCCCACCAATGAGAAGCTAGTCAGTTTAGTTTGCATAAAGACTTCCGCACTTGTCTTCAACCAACTAGAGACTCATTCTTTAGTGTTTATAGATGGGGAAATGATAATATTCTTCAAGTCTGTCCTTGTGAGGTTATTGCAGAGGACTTGTGGAGCGATTGATTCAGAATCGTGTGCCTCTTGAGTGATTAATGGATAAAATTTTGGTGGAGAAGAATTAACACCCGGAGTGAATAAGGGATTTTCGGTTGTTGGAGGGCCATTTAATTCAGTTAAGGGACTACTGTAGACTACAGTCAACGGAGCCATCCTCACCATCCAATCTAGAGGGAGTTCGCACGCTGGAACGCCGCTGTGAATGCCATTATGAACATCATTGCAAGGGGCTGGAAACATCTGTGGAGATGTCAATTGTGGCCCGGTTTCCTTCTGCCTTATCGAAATTCGGGAGGTGAGTTGATTTTTTGCTAGTTTTTCCGTTGGGTTGCCTTTTGGTTTTCCACTTGCATTTGCTTGTGGTTTGAATTGATACTCTTTTGGATTTTGGCTTGAAATAAGCTTATAGGGAGAACTAACTCTAATCGGAGGTTTGAGTGAGTAATCTTTGTGTAAGGTCTAATTATCTGCTTGATGAATATCCTAGTTATTTTCCAAAATTCCTCTAATGAAAGAATTTCCTCTTACAAATAGGTATTCTTCTGTTATAACAGCTTTCCATTTTTCATATAAATCATCTGTTATTGGTTCGTTTAAAGGAGACATTGGTAGAATGAGGGCCGACGAACCAAAACTCCTATTTTTCAACATTTCAATGTTTGAAACGCTCCCTCTTTCTTAACTCTCTTCTTATGGAGAAAAATTCATAGAGATTCGAAGACTCTTTCTTGACCTCGATGAATAGGATTAGCCGACATGAAAATAGGAGATTCTGCACGTAGCCAAGGCCCAAATGGCATCTGTTCTGTGTTGGATTTTAGAGAATTACAGAAAGTTTGAGAGTGCCCAATCCTTCCACAGGCATAACAAAAATCAGAAAGACGTTCATATTTAAACGAGACCTATGTGTTAAAGTTGTTGTCCCTTGGTTCCCATAGTCCTTGCTTCAGAGGTTTGGTGATGTCTAAGTCCACCTTTATTCTGATAAATTCCTTACAAGCTAAACCAAAAAGATGATCAACATCCACACCTAGGAAGGTTCCAAGCACAATCCCTATTTTATAAGCATTTTTTTTTTCTGTCATATGGTTTCTGGTAAGCCTATGGATTTGAATATGGAAGGGTGATGTATTGAGACGAATCTTTTTCCATGTAGTTTCTGCAAGACAATTTTTGAGGATGAAGATATGCCCTTTGAAGTTCCAAGGGATTTGGCTCAGGAATCTCTTTTTGTCAATGGCATTTTGAAAAGTAAAGAGAAAAAAGTTTACATCAAGATCTTCAATGTAAAACTTACTAAAGAAGCTCCAAGTAACTTTGAAGGAAGCATGTAAGGAAATTCTGTTTAGCGGAAGAGTTGCAACAATTCTACCAATGAGAAGCTAATTTAGAGTCACCATTAGCATGTTCATTTTCAAGGAATAGGTTTAAACCTTCCTAAGAATGAGTTTCTATTTGGTGAATCAGCTGCTTCATATCCATAGATGGAGTGACAAGAAACTTTAAGAATTTGAAGAAAGTTTTCGAGAAACATTACTAAGAGGTGCAGAGACCACTATAGCCTATAGGAGAGAGAGCGAGTTTATATGACTTTTTTATAAAATAAAATAAAAAAAACTACGTTTCATCTCCATGTCCAAACGTCTCATTAGTAAGTGATATATTATATATACTTTCCTTTTGGGTCAAAAATTTAGAAATAGTCAAGCGAGTAAAGAACGAGTAGTCTACCTAAGTAACATGGACCCATTGAAATAAATTCCTCAACCCAAACAAAACCCTTTTCATGCCTGAAAAATTGGTTGGCACAATTGAATCTAGTCAAGTTACCCTTTGCAAGGAATTGAATTCGTCCTTTTGATCAGGGGTTGGCCAGGCCCATAATTAATAGCATTCACTCTATACCATGCCACTCAAGACAACTTTGGTGTACAGCTGGACCCACCCTTGATTTCATAGAAAGTACATCCTGATTATTACATAGTTTTCTTTCCTAATTCTTCTCAATTAAATTCATCTGACTTAATTATTATAAATTTTTTAAATAAAATAAAATAAATAATTTAATTTTTTTAAATCTTAAAATAAAAATTATATTAAAAATATATATTTTAATTTTAATTTTAATTTAATTTAATTTAATTTTTATTTTATTTTATTTTATTTGTAAAAATAAATGAGGCGTTAGAGTGTTGAAGGGGTAACACAATCCCTTTCATCCCAATATTTGTCAAGGATACTGTGGAAAAATGTTAGCAATAGGAAAAAGGGTCACTTTCTCGGTTTCTCCTATCAATCCGGCGGTAGATGAGATGTCTTATTCTTCTTCTTCGTCTTCCCTTTCATGGGTTTTGGCTGTTTCTAGGCATTTCAATATTTCAGTATCCACCCACTTCTTGCCATATCACCAATATCAAAATTGACCTATCATAACAAGCAACCAATTCAAGTCAGTTGCTTCTTTCTTTCACATTTTTAATCAGAACCAAACAAAAAAAAAAAATATAAAAAAAAAAGATTTATTATGCATCAGTCACTATTCACTCTCACATCTCACGCTTATAATTTTTTTATAGAGCGTGAAGATATTTTTCATATGGTGTGAGGTGGTGACGAGAAGAATTTTTTTTTAAAAAAAGTAGCTACATCTAGACTGATAAGTCATTTTCCAAATCAAAGTTTGAGGAAGAAAAAAAAAACTTTGCGTAAAATTTAGAAATAATTTCATGGCTAATAACTTAATGTTTCATCATCCACATGCATGGAATTTTGCAGCCCTTCTACCACGTTGGATTGAACTCATCTTTCTTAGTATTGAAGATATCTTTTTTTTTTTGTAAGTAGGTGGTAAATGATATTTATCATCATTATTCTAGACATTTGTTCTGGTCAACATATTTAAGAAGAGAATAGCCAAGACGTTTACACATGCATCTTATTATTAATTTTATTTTTCAATATTAGAGTATTGATATAATTATAAAATTATATACTACTTACATGATATAATTTGATTTAGAATATAAATTTTAAAATTTGAATCTTACAAATTAAATCTCACCATTTAAATGATGTAGATTGTATGCTCTACACATCGACTTGAAAATAGAATAATTCATATATATATATATATATATATGGAAAATGCTAGTGGATCCCCTCAAATTTACCGCTCGCTCAATCTTACTGCTCATGCATTTTAATTTTTTTTAATTTTTAATTCTTTACTTAATGGTTAAAAAAGTAATTATTAGTGAAATTATATATATTTTTTATTTTTTCTTAGTGATTAAAAATATTAAAAAAATATTTGAAAGAAAATCAAAAGAATAAAAAAACAATAAATTTATAAATAGTGATATGCCCAACCACAAACGCTGGCAGCTTGCTAGCATCATTCTCTCTCTCTCTCTCTCTCTATATATATATATATATCTATATTTATCTATCTATATATATAAAGTGTGTATGAGACGGAATTTCTTGTTTTAACGTTTTTTTTTTTTCGTTGATCACAAGGTGCAGAATGTATTTCTTTGGACATTTAGAATGAAATACTATTAATTAAAACTTTTAAACATTTTAATATATATTTATATCTTTTCAAAATTTTTAATACCATTTTGAAGATCGTTTGGTTAAAGCACTGCAATAAAATAAAATGAGATAAAATTATTAGAATATCTGACTATCTAAAACATAAATTTCACAACTTAGTAATCATAAGTACCAAACTTTTATAAACAGAACCACAACAGTGAAATATCCTCAACGAGGTTATATAGTTATCCAGCAAAATATAATACAAAGCCAAAATATATAGGAAAAAAGAGAAATAAATCTCATTTGACCCAAAACATGACATTAAATACCATCATCTTGATGATGCAAACTCAATCATCTTGTTAAAGTACTGATTGTAGTAGTTAATTTGTTTGTTAAAATTCTTTTGTAATATTCTATTAATTATATTACTTGTATAAAAGTTGAAGTAATGTCTTTTAAGTTATATATGTCATCAACTATTTTTATAAATTTTATAAAAAAATATATTATTTTTATAAAATAACTATTTAATCTAACTAGACAAACGTATTTTGCACGTTACTTAGACTTAATATATATATAATACACACATTATTGGGTGAGAAAAATATGTGATTTTTTTTTTTTTTTTGAAAATAGAATTATCATTTTATTAGATTTATGGGCTAGTTGGGAGAGGGGCCAAATCTGCCTTGAAAATATGAATATAGTGGCCCCCTCCAACCTATATTTTTCTTCAAATAAATTGACAATAAAATTCGAATGGTAACTTGTGGAAGCAGTTGACCTAAAACTTCGAAACAACAACAACTAGGCCTTCCCAAGACCCTATTATTCATTATTCCCATCTCTCCTCTAACATTGATACAAAGAGCTGATTATGCAAACCATGGCCACCGAAGATTTCAGCTTCCCCATAATTGAAGACAACTTCCCATGTAGCATTGATTCTCCACCTTTGTGGCATCTCTCTCCTGCAGCCTCTGCAAATTCCTGCCATGAAGAAAACAATGAAGAAGAAGAAAAAGAAGAAGAAGAAGAAGAGGAGGAGGAAGAGGAAGATTGTTTTGCTCCAAAACCAATACAGAATACTCAAAGAAGAAGCTTTTCACACGTAAAGGGTGGCGGAAAATTGATGAATGATGAGAAGGAAGATGATGATGAAGAGGAAAAGATGGACATGTTGTGGGAAGATTTCAATGAAGAGCTCATGTGTAGAATTACTTCATGTAGTTCAAGATCTAATGCATATGCGTCTTCTTCGAGAGATGGTATGGTGGAATTGGGATGTGTTAAGGCAATGGCAGCAACGCCCAAAAATCCAGGCACTGCGCTTTCGACCAGGAAGCCAGGCATGTTGGTGATGATGAAGGTCTTGAAGAAGCTTTTCTTGCTCCAAAATTCTCATCGGAAGCTCAAAAGAAGAGGGCCACATAGTCATCAATGACTCGAAAATTAGCTACACTATTGAAGAATTCTTCTTTTGTTTTTGATATTTCGAGGATATTTGGATTAGTGATTTGTAAGTAATCATTTTTCTTTTTCATGAATATAAAAAGGTAAAAGCAACATTAGTTTTGGGTGTGAGTTTTGGGATGCCATCAAGGCATGGGATCTTCGCCCAGTTGAAATAGTGACTCGTTTGGGAATTGCTTCTGATTTGGTGTTAGATGGAGGGGCGCCCACGTGTGGCTGACCCCTCCTCAACTACATTGTATTTAAGCCATGAGTTACTCTGCCATTTAAATCGCAGATTGAAGGCTAGTCGTGTGGGGTGGGCTATATATAGCCCCCCTCAGTTGGTTTTTTGGATCCATTTGAAACACAAAGTTCTCTCTCTTTTTGTTATATCGTGAAATAATATTTAAGTTGTGAATTTGTTGAGTGTTACTTTAGTTTACATTACATAGTACACTTCGTTATTAAGAGGAGACCCTTGAAATTTGCTAGACTGGATAAATTTTTTATGCAACTTAATAAGATGTGCTTGAGGTATTTTCTGCTGTGCTTTCTTACAATTGGGTTTGTGAGTGACATAAGCAATAAGCTGAAATCAAATAGTTTATTAATTGGGTTTTGGCTATTTATTATTGGAGCTAGTTATTAGAAGTTTGGTTGAGGTCTTTTGAGCTTACAAACAAAATAAAGACTCGATGGTACTAATAACATTGGCAATGACGGTAATATATTGGGAGACTTTATTGGATTTGTTGAGTTTTTCAAGAAAGGAAATACCATTTTTTAAGGGTGGGCAGCGGGGCCCCGCCCTCGCTCCCCCGCCCCGCTTCTGCTCCGCCCCCGCATGGTGGAGCGGGCAACCTGCTCCTCCCATGCGGGGTGGACCCTCTCGCCCCGCATCTAGGGGCCCTAGCGGGGGCGAGTGATGGGGAGGGCCCAACCTCGTCTCGCATTTCCCCCGCCCTGCCCCCATCCCCATTTATATATTTATATATATATGTATATATATACATATATATAAATATAAATATCTATTTATATTTTACAAATTATATATATATATATAAATATATATTACAATTTGTTGGACTTGTTCACAAAATATACATTGACAAATTTAAAAACTACATAGTTTAAAAATTAATACACTACAATTTACATAAAATATGCACTAACAAATTTAAAAATTATATAGTTTTTAAATTATATTCATATTTACAAAATTTTTATTTAAATCTATTTTTAAATTATGCTCTCTCTCACATCACAACCTCTATTCTCTCAGTACTCTCTCTCATCGCACCACCGACAAGACATCGATGAACCGTTTAGAATCACGCCGAAATAGAGCATGCTGATTTTCTCCCCCTTAACCAGCCGGTTCAACCGGTTGTAAACTTGTATGAAACTAGTCGATTTAGTTTCAGACCAAAATCGAACTGTATTTGTAGGTTTTTACCCCTAAGTAAACGTGTGGCTCTGTCACTCACATCCCTAAATTCCACTAACCCACCATGTGCCAACCGTCCCTACTTATCTCACCGTTTATTTCGAAACCATCTCATCCCTGTAATTTTTGTGTAGTGCGTGAGCCACACCCCCGATGTCAACACGTGTGACTATCACTCACTGCCATCTTCTCTCTCAGAAATTGACCCCTACTCTCTCAAACCACCCTTCCATTTAACAACATATGCAACAATACAAAAAAAACCTAGCCGAAAGCTCTCTCTCCCTTTTCTCTCCAAAGACTCGCTCCCAGCAAAAACCCAACCCGGGGGGGAGGGTGCTTCAGCTCCTCCCATCTAGTTAGACCAGAGATTGTGTAACCTCTTATTTTCTACTTTTTTTTTTTGTTTTTCTGTCCATAATATTGCGAATTGTCGATCTGTTATTTTTCGAAACCCAGTTTCTACCATGTGCCCCTCCGCAGGATTCTCAGGCTGCCGATCCTTTGGACAACCGAAGGCTTTCATTGAACTGAGCGGCACATGAGCCACACGCGCAGGTCATAGAAGTGCATGAGATCCACGCGCCCCCATACCAGGAAGGTTCTATTGCTACCACGCGCGGCGTTTTTGGGACCAAGGACCTCAGTTTTCTTAGACTCGACTGGCCACCACACTCCTAGTGTGGCTCATGTCACTCATGCGCCAACACAGTTTATTTGTTTCTTGTATTTTGCTCTCATTCAAACTGAAAAAATCTCTGCTTTAGGCAGAATGTGGTCTCTCAGACGGTTTGTCTGTAGAGAGTTATAGAAATTAAGACCATACCAATAACAAAAGAATTTGTGTACTGGTGGAGTCCCAACCGTGAGTAGTTGGCTTGTAATTTGAGATTTTCCATGTATGTATCAGGTAACAGCTGTAACTTCGCTTTCATAATGAATGAAATCTATTTCCAAAAAAAAAAAATCATATCCAAGGCTCTTTATTTATTTCCTCGGATTTTTATTTTTTTTATAGGTTCGTGGGAGCTTGATGTACATTAATCTTTGAGATGTCTAACTTCTCGATCACTTTTTAAGAACTCGTTAGTGCCCTCTTTTGCCCAATAGTGGCTTTAAGCCATTGGTTAACCTTATCTAAGATAAGAGTTTTGTTACTTATTATTCTATACATCACATTTTTTTTATTATTTTATTTTATTTTTAATTTTATTCTTATTAAACTAATTATGTAGTTCTTCTACTCATTATCTCATCACCACATATTTATTAAAAAAATAAAAAGATAAAAACTCATATGTAACGTGTGGTATAAAAATATCATTAAAAGTTTTCATTTAAGAATGCAAAGGAAGTAGAGTGAAGATCATTAATGACCATCTTGACGAGGTCAAAATCAATAAACATTCTTGCTTCGAGATCGCTAATGAATGTTTTAATACAATGCAAAAAGAGTAATATTAGATTTTGTTTGGATTCATAAAGTGTTTTTATCTAATCTCATCTCATAATTATAATTTTTTTAAATTCTTACATAAAATATAATAAATAATTTAACTTTTTTCAAATCTCAATTCAACTTTTTCAAATCTCTAAATAATAATAATATTAAAAAAAATAATATTCTAATAATATTTTTTATAATTTTCATATTTCATCTAAAACCATCTCATATCATCTCTGAATCCAAATCATCCCTAAATGTACTTAAAAATGGTTTTTAAGAGTATAAAGTATGCAAGTATCGTGTAAATCATTTTAAAAAAAATGAGACCCATATAAAAAAATTTACTTTTTCACGGTAGATTCTATTTTTTTTCAAAGTGATTGTGTAAGATTTGGCTACTAAACCATAATTAGAATTTAGCTACAGTCACTTCTAAAATTATTTTTAAATTTAAAAGGAACTATTCATTTATCAAATACATTTTATATTAATTATTTATCTTTCCCTTTTATATTAATTATTTCTCTCTCCCTTTTAAATGACAATTGAAAAAATATAATTAAAATATGATTACTAATTAATATATAATATTATGAATAGTAAATATGATAAAATAAAATAAATTTATAATTAAAAAAATTAAAATATTTTTAGAATTATTAATTACTCATTACTATATAATAAATAAATGGATAATCCAATGTAGAGATTTGATGTGAATAGTCAAAGCTAAATTCATCTTAAATTATTTTATTGTTATATAATGAAAAAATAATTATTCCAATGTGGAGACTTGTGTGAATGTAATAGTTAAAAGCTAAATTCATCTTATATTCATAAAAAATATACTTTAACTTTAGCTAATCCAATAAGAGTGCTCTAAGTATATCTAACATTAGTCCATATAAACAATCATTTTCATGGTTACCAATTATTTGAACTCATTTTGATCTGAACTCTTTTATATTAAATTCAAAGTCGTTTATTTTGTATAGTGTATATGTTGGGTTATGAGTCATGTCATAATTGTTAACCTTAATTAGTATACTAGACTAATTATTCATTACCCTTTTTTTTTTTATATAGGAAATAGACTTCATGCATTCATGAAAGTGAAATTATAACTGTGATCTGATACATATAGGAAAAATCTCAAATTACAAGTCAACTACTCACTGTTAGAGCTCCACCAATACACAAATTCCTTTGTGGCTGGTACGATCTTAACTTCTATAACTCTCAACAGACAAACCGTTTGAGAGAACACACTTTGCCTAAAGCATAAATTTCAAATGCCACCTCCAGAGGAGGAGAGAACTTTCACTCTATGGATAAAATATCCAAGATACTATTTCTTTTTTATTATTACCTAAAGAAAAGGAAATAACAATAAACATAAAGATAGATGTGAAAATGACAGATTACAACTGTCTGAATTTTCAGCTTGAAGGAAAGCAAAATCTATGAAACAAAGAGATTGTGTTGGCGCGTGAGGGACACGTACCATGTTAGGAGTGTGTGGCGGCCAGTCAAGTATGAAGAAATCAAGGTCCCTAGTCCCAGAAACGTCGTGCGTGGTGGTAGTAGCAGCTTCCTGGTGCGGTGGTGCGTGGATCTCACGCGCTACTATGACTCGCTAGTGTGACTCACGTGCTGCTCTGTTCAACGAAACTTTCGACTATTTGAAGGATTGACAGCCTGTGAATCCCCTGCAGAGGGACGCATGGTGGATGCTGGGTTTCGAAAAACAACAAATCAACGATTCACTATATTTTGGACGGAAAAATAAATAAAAAATTGAAAAATAAAGGGCTACACAATTTCTAGTCTAATAGAAAGGAGGAAGGAGAGAGGGAGGAGCTTCGGGTTGGGTTTTTGCTGGGGTCGAATCTTTGGAGAGGAGAGAGGGAGCTTTTTCGGCTAGGATTTCATCCCTATTCATTACCCTTTTTAAATTGTTTGTTGTTTTAAATTTTAAGCATTTATCTTTGTAATGGCTCTCTCTTTTTTTAGAAAAGTTTATAGAAGACTTTGTTGTGAGTGAGTTTCTGAAGAAGCAGTGGGTAGCAGTAGTAAGTATTGGGCTTAACAACTATTTAAAGGACAACGGTTATTTGAAGATTGAAACGGTGCATTGCGTTTAAGTTTGAAGAAGGAAATGGCTACTTGAAGCAGTGCGTAGCGTTTAATGATACGGGGCGTTTTGGCAAATGTAAATAGCCATTGTTTTTAGTTAATTAGTTAAATTAATCGGCTGCGTTTTACTATGTAGCCTTAGTATAAATAACAGACTCTTGTAAATGGAAGGGGATTGGAAAATTTACGAAGTGACTTTCATTGTTTGTAAGGAGTTTGGAGATTACTCGAAAATCTCTCTCAGAGAATCAAAAGCCGATTTCCTGGTTTTGATCTTGTGTTCTTTGTGTTTTCTGTTTTATTGCCTTATTGTTCTTGTTCCTGCACATTACTGGGTTCTTAATTTAGAAAGACCATTACAAGTGGTATCAGCTAGGTGGTCCTCACATGGTGGATAGTACAAGGGCAGCAGCGGCGGCAACAATGAAGGCACAACAAGAAGAGTTTTCAAGGCAGCAAGAAGGCATGCGTCAACAACTAGAGGAACATCATGCTGCAATTTCTAGGATTATAGACATGTTAGACCAGTTAACAGATATGCTTCAATCTTTAATTGAATCTCACCAGCTAATTCTGGTTCTTTGGGGGGTGTGAATCCTGAAGAAGGAACCTATGGTATGCCAAATAATTTTAATGAAAGGGGTTCCTTGCCTTGGGGAGTCATATTGGACTTTCCTCACTTTGAGGGAACCAATCCTTCTGCTTGGGTGTTTAAGGCAACTCAGTATTTTGAGTTCCACCAGATTTCTTTAAATCAAAGGCTTCTTATGGCCTCTTATCACATGGAGGGTGAGGCCTTCGTGTGGTATCAAGATGCTGTGGATGGGGCCATTTTCAATAGTTGGGATTCATTTGTAAAGGCCTTCCTGATCAGGTTTGGGCCTACAGCTTATGATGATCCCATGGAAGCTTTGACTTGTCTTAAGCAAACTTCCACTGTGGCTAGTTACAAGGCACAATTTGAGTCTTTATCTGATAGGCTTAAGGGACTGTCAAATAGGCTCAAATTAAGCTGTTTTATGAGTGGGTTGAAGGATGAGATTCAATTGCCTGTTCGAATGTTCAATCCTATCAATTTGAATGCAGCCTTTGGTCTTGCAAAGATTCAAGAAGAGTAAACTTATGGGCTTCTAGGAAATCTTGTAAAAATAATGGGTTGAGTGGAGGCAAGATTCAGCAAGAAAAGAGTGTGGATGGTACCATAGTGCAAGGAAGTCCTATACCAGTCAAAAAAGTTTTCTTTTCTCAGATGGATGAGAAAAGGAGGAGGGGACTTTGTTATCATTGTGATGAGAAGTGGAATCCTACTCATAAATGTAAAAATCCCAATGTTTACCTTTTGCAAGTTGATCAAGAAGTTTCAGACCCTTCTAGGGTGAATAAGGATGAGTTGTGTATAGGAGATGAGGATGGACATGCTGTAGTTCAAGAAGAAGGGGAGGAAGGTATTGAGGTGTCACTTAATGCCATCTCAAGCTGTTCTACCAGTAATGCAATGAGATTGCATGGGAGAATTGGTGCCTGTGCTGTTGAAATTTTAGTGGACTCAGGAAGTACTTATAACTTCTTGGATCCACTGGTGGTTTAGAAGGCTGAGTTGAGGATTGAAAGGGATTCAAGCATGCAAGTAAGAGTTGCTGATGGGACTAAAGTACTGAGTCGAGGGAAAGGTGAAGAAGTAGTCAGGATACAAGGGTCTAAATTTTCTGTTCCATTTCATGTGTTATCATTAGGGGGTTGTGACATTGTTCTTGGAGTGCAGTGGCTCAAAACTCTGGGGTCTATTCACTGGGACTTTACTAAGATGTCCATGAGTTTCAGGTTAGGAAAGGAAGATGTAGTGTTGCAGGGAATTAGTACTAGCACTGTTGATGTGCTGATGGGAGACAAATGACTTAAACCTAATTTTGTTAATGGTCAAGGGTGGTTCTTACAACTAGTGGGGGTAGATCAAGAGGTAGAACCTGAGTCCACTCCTGAGATCATTACTAAGTTACTGAATGCATACCCAAGGGTTTTTTTCTGAACCAATGGGCTTACCACCTAATAGGGCTTTTAACCATCCTATTAATCTTAAAGAAGGGGCAAACCCTGTTTCTGTTAGGCCATATAGATATATCCCCACTACCAGAAGGCAAAAATTGAGAAATTTGTTCAAGAATTGTTGGCTTTTGGGGTGGTGAGACCCAGCCAAAGTCCTTTTTCATCACCTGTTTTACTAGTAAAAAAAGTTGATGGTACTTGGAGGATGTGCATTGATTATCGTGCACTCAATCAAGTAACTATCAAAGACAAATTTTCAATATCTATCATTGATGGGTTGTTAGATGAACTCTTTGATGCACAAGTGTTTTCTAAGTTAGATTTGAGGGTTGGGTATCACCAAATCAGAGTGAGAGAGCAAGACATTCCCAAAACAGTTTTTAGAACTCATGAAGGGCACTATGAGTTCTTGGTAATGCCCTTTGGGCTTACTAGTGTACCAACAACTTTCTAAGGGATGATGAATGGCATATTCAAGCCCTTTTTGAGGAGGTTTGTATTAGTTTTCTTCGATGACATACTGGTCTATAGCATAAATATAGAAGAGAATGTTCATCATTTGAAATCTGTTTTGCAAGTATTAGAGCAACACACCTTGTATGCTAAGATGTTAAAGTGTAAACTTGGGGCCTCTGAAATTGAATAGTTGGGCCACATCATCTCAAGTAAGGGGGTACAAGCTGATCTTTCCAAGACTTTAGCCATGGTGCAGTGGCCTAGCCCCAAAACTTTGAAATCCTTAAGAGGGTTTTTGGGCCTTATAGGCTACTACAGAAAATTCATAAGACATTATGGATCCATTGCAGCCCCATTGACCTCCTTGTTAAAAAAGAACTCATTTCATTGGGATGAAATAGCTGCAGTTGCCCTTGAAGCTTTGAAAAAAGCTGTCAGCAATCCTCCAGTTTTAAATTTACCAGATTTTTCCAAAATATTCATTATTGAATGTGATGCTTCAGGCATTGGGATGGGAGCTGTCCTTATGCGAGAGGGCCACCCAATTGCCTTCTACAACAAGGCCTTGAAAGGTAAAGCCTTATTGTTGTCCACTTATGATAAAGAGTTGTTAGTTCTTGTCTCTGCAGTGATTCGATGGAGGCCTTACTTGCTTGGCCATACTTTTAAGGTAAAGACTGACCAACAAGCTTTAAAGTATTTGATTGAGCAAAAGGTAGGGACTGAGGCACAACAAAAATGGATCTCCAAGTTGATTGGATATGATTTTACAGTTGTTTATAAGAAGGGCAAGGAAAATGTTGTAGCTGATGCACTTTCTAGAAGAAATGAAGAAGAGTTAGCCACAGTTGCTCTAATATCTTTCCCCACACCTTTGTGGATAGAGGAACTTAATAATATTTACTCCTTTTGTCCCAAAACTTCTGAGATTCTATCTAAGTTACAACAAGGGCAAGAGGGTCCTAAACACTATTTTTTGCAGCAAGGGTTATTATTAAGGAAGGGAAGATTGGTTGTGATACCATCTTCACCTTTCCAGGCAAAAATTTTACAATTCATTCATAATAATCCACTGGCAGGCCATGTAGGCTACCATAGAACTCTTAAAAAGGCTAGGTTGGATTTCTTTTGAGAAGGCATGAGGCGAGATATTAAGAAACTGGTGCAATGGTGTGAAATCTGTCAAGTTAATAAACATGAAAATGTGCAATATCTTGGCTTACTACAGCCATTACCTGTTCCAAATCTTCTTTGGCATGATATCTCTAAGGATTATGTGGAAGGGTTGCCATCATCCAACGGCTATTCTGTGGTGTTTGTGGTTATTGACAGGTTAACAAAGTTTGCTTATTTCTTTCCTCTATCACATCCTTACACAGCCACTAAGGTTGCACAAGTTTTCTTTTTTGGAGTTTTTAAACTCCATGGATTGCCTAAATCTATAGTTTCAGATAGAGATCCAGTTTTTACCAGCTCCTTTTGGAGGCAATTGTTTCTTTTGCAGGGTACTTCATTGGATTTTAGCTTAGCCTACCATCCACCATCATGTGGACAAACTTAGGCATTGAATAAAAGCTTGGAAACTTATCTGAGATGCTATGCTAGACAGAAGCTTAAAGAATGGTCTGCCTGGTTGTCCATGGCTGAGTGGTGTTATAATACTACAACTCACTCTACTACAACTATTACTCCATTTGAAACTCTTTATGGATATTCGCCACCTAAGTTGCTGTTGTATGTGCTTGGTACTACTCGTAATCAAGCTGTGGATCTTCAGTTGAAGTCTAGAGAGGAGATTTTATCCTTGTTGAAGGAAAACATGCATAAGGCTCAACACAGAATGAAGTTCTATGCTGACAAGTGAATTTCTGAGAGGAGTTTTCAAGTTGGTGACTGGGTGTTTTTGAGATTACAACCCTACATACAAAAATCAGTTTCTTTGAGGCATAATATGAAACTTGCTCCTCGCTTTTATGGACCTTTTTAGATTTTGGAAAAGATAGGATTTGTTGCTTATAAGTTACAGTTGCCATCTTCTTCTTCCATACATCCTATGTTCCATGTGTCATGTTTAAAAAAGAAATTGGGTCAGGGCATTGCTCCACTGCCAACTCTTCCTCCAACTGATGTAGTTGGACAGATTCAACTAGAGCCTGAATTAATTTTAGAGAAGAGAATGAAGAAACAAGTTAATCAGTCTATTACTGAGGTCCTTATCAAGTGGTTGGGAGCTCATGTCGAGAACAATTCTTGGGAATTCTTATGGAACCTCAGAGGCCTTTATCCACACCTAGTGGGTAAGGTTCTCTAAAAGAATTTTTTTTTTATTTTTTAATGTCTTGTGGACAAGAGTCTTAAGAAAGGGGTAATGTAATGGCTCTCTCTTTTTTTAGAAAAGTTTATAGAAAAATTTGTTGTGGGCGAGTTTCTGAAGAAGCAGTGGGTAGCAACGGTTATTTGAATATTGAAACGGTGCATTGCGTTTAAGTTTGAAGAAGGAAACGGCTACTTGAAGCAGTGCGTAGCGTTTAATGATACATGGCGTTTTGGCAAATGTAAATAGCCATTGTTTTTAGTTGATTAGTTGAATTAAACGGCTGCGTTTTACTATATAGCCTTAGTATAAATAACAGACTCTTGTAAATGGAAGGGGACTGAAAAATTTACAAAGTGACTTTCATTGTTTATAAGGAGTTTAGAGATTACTCGAAAAGATTTCTTGATTTTGATCTTGTGTTCTTTCTATTTTCTGTTTTATTACCTCATTGTTCTTGTTCCTGCGACTCACGTTAGTGGGTTCTTAATTCAGAAATATCATTACATTTGTCCAAAATTTATTTGGAAAAAGAAATAAGACTGTAGACTGTAGTATTTGGTTTTGTCGTATTGAAATTTTGTGACATTTGTCGTTAGGGTTTAGGAGGTTTTTCCTTTTCTTTTTCTTTTTCTCCCTCCAATTTTTCATATCAGTTCATCGCTCTTTCTCCAACTGTACATCGTACCCCTTCCTCTAGTCATCGACTCTGCTCTCTTACGTTCTCTCCGGTGTCACAACAAACCATTTCTCTGTATTTCAGTCTCTATTCCTAAAGCCCATTCTTTTTTATTTTCGTTTTTTATTTTCCTCTTTTCTGATTTGTATGGGTTTCAAACATGCAGAGATTCATGGGCGTCATTGAAATCTACAACGCCTCCTTTGCCTGCTTGATTAAGTCAAGCACCAGCTCTCAACGGCTTGTGGCGCCTCAATCGCACAGACAGAGTTATTCGATCGAAGGAAACCGGAGGCGGGTCCTTGCTATGGCCTCCACTGTTCCTTCGGTGGAACATGCCAATGAGGGTCAACAACGCTTTACGGGCGATTCCTTCATTCGAACCCATTTGAGGAAATTATCGCCCTATCAGCCCATTTTGCCTTTTGAGGTAGTTTAATTGGACCCTTTCTTCCCTTTTGTGGTGCATAACACATTTGTGTTTTTTATTTTGTCTGTTTTTTCCATTTTGTTGCTGCTTGTGTCAAAGACTGACTATTTTGGATCCTGTTCTAGTAGCTTGCTACCTATTTTTTTGTGATTTAATTTTCCAGCAACTTCAGATTAGATCAAGTTCAAGTATCGCTTCAGTTCGTGTTCCTATCAAGTAAATTTATTACCGTTGGTTTTTCTGTGGATTTAATTTTACTCTATGATCATATGATGTTTGGTTTGAATGCGCTAGGCTGATAGTTCATTATCTATTTGCTGAAAGCTCCATCACTTGCTTCTTATGTGTAAAATCATGTTAATTATTGAATTCCATAATGGGTAAATTGTGTTATTTCCCAAAAATCTTGTTATAAAATCGTGCCTCCTTTGATGATCTTGTTTGTGTGTATATATATACCCCAGTGTCTGTAGATAGGGAGGATGAATGTTAGAGGACTTCGATTTTGTACCATTTCATGCCTTAATTGTGCATCTTATTGGATCAAATAACTAACTAATAAAGTGATGTTAGCGACTGACCTTGAAGCCCAATGAATCATTTATGCAGCCCTACCAATTAAGGGCCACCTTCAATGTGTCCACACGGCAGAAATGAATGCTATGCTAACTAAGATGCTTTCCTAAGCCACCCATTGGATCCTTTGTCCCCTAATTCTTTCCATTATACAAACGAATAATCTATGATAATTCGCAAACCTAGATTTGCTAAATGTCCTCAGATAGCACCCACTTGGGTAGAACTTTCTCAATTTCGAAATGTATTGGCCCTGTGTAGTGAAGAACCTTTGGTGATTATTGACCATCATAAGGGTTGACTGGATGCTCCAACGTCATAAAGTATTCTCGTAACCTGTTTTGGCAACTGCCTACAGTTGACTATGGTAGCACACCTTTATCACTTTGACATGGTCACTCAGTTTAGTCATCTATTTGTTTACCTGTCAATAACTGAAGGAAAAAATGAAATAAAACTCATGGTGCTTATTTCATTTTTTATCGAGTTGATGAGTTCTGCGAATGATTTTTTAAATTGAACGTGATGTTCATCACTTTTAGTTTTGTGGTTAATGGAACCTAGTTACAACTAGAGTGGAAATCCATGTTAATTAGTTAGTTGATATCCAGTAAATTGTTTTTTGATCAGTAAACAAATTTTTATTGATTAAAAGAGTAGGCATAAGCCTAAGTATATGAGACACATACAAGAGCAACGCCTAGGCATGCTAATTTAAAGATACAAGGAATTCATGAAATGTCATGCCATGAAAATCAATTAAAATCAACCAATGGAGTAAAGTATTGAAAAACAAATTTCTAAGCTCATCCATGGATCGCTCTTGTTCTTTAAAACTTATTGCATTCCTCTCCCTCCAAATGCACCACCATAGACATGTAGGTATCATCTTCCATATGGATGTAATTTGAGAATTGTCCCAAATACCTCTCCAGGAAGCTAGAAGGTCACATACCCATTTCAACATCACCCAAGCTAACCCCAATTGAGCAAAGACTTCATTCCACAAAGTCATGGCAATCTCACAATGTAGTAGTAGGTGGTGAACAGACTCTCCACTCTTCTTGCACATATAGCACCAGTCCATAACTATAATACGACGTTTCCTCAACTTGTCCATAGTAAGAATCTTCCCCAAAGAAGCTGTCCATACAAAAAATGCTGCCTTTAGAGGTGCCTTTGTCTTCCAGATGCTCTTCCATGGGAATGAATGTTTATTGTGCATGGTCATAGTTTGGTAGAAAGAGCAGGCCATGAATGTTCCCTTCTTAGAGGGGCACCAATAGAACTTGTCTTCACCTCCCCCTAACAAACAAGTGGAGTACACAAGGTCAAAGAACGCCGAAAAGTCATCAATTTCCTAGTCTTGTGCCTCTCTAAGGATAGTAATATTCCATTGGCGGAAGCCATTGGAGATGATAAATAATTCCGCAATAGATGCTTCTTTCCTTCTTGCTAAGCCATAAACTTGTGGAAAAACTTCCTTGATTGCCCGATCACCGCACCATCCATCATGCCAAAATTTTACCTTCAACCTGTTTCCAACGTTGAAGCGAGTATGTGCTGCATATGTTTCCCACCCTCTTCTTATATGTTTCCATGACCCCACTCCATGAGGCCCACTCACCTCATTAGAACACCATCCTCCCCATGATTCTCCATGCTTCAAAGCAATGACGGTTTGCCACAAGGCCTCTAGTAAATTAATGGAGTTCTTTTTTTTTCTTTGACAAAATTAATGGAGTTCTTTGGTGCAGGTATTGTCATCCCGTCTTGGAAGGAAGCCTGAGGATATCATCAAATTAGATGCAAATGAAAACCCTTATGGTCCTCCCCCAGAGGCAAGTCATGGATGCCATTATACTTTCTTTGTAGTATTACTAAAACCCAATATTTTTTGGTTTTGTTAAAGATTTTAAACCTCCCTGTTTTTCCTCTTGGACAAACAACTTTGGTTTACAGAAATATTTAGAGTGTTTCAAAGATTTGAGGTCGAAGAAGAGTTGGTGTTTATTGTAGGCACCATTCTTACTGTTAATACCCCTTACTATCCTAACTAGAAATTCAGATTGTTTATAGGTTTTTGAAGCCTTAGGCTCGATGAAGTTCCCATATGTCTATCCAGACCCTGAAAGCCGTCGCTTGCGTGCTGCCCTTGCCAAAGATTCAGGACTTGAATCTGATTATATTCTTGCTGGATGCGGTGCGGATGAACTCATTGATTTGATTATGCGGTTAGGAATGGAATCTTAATTTTTATATATGTTTGCTAATATTTTGATACTGATAAAAAAATCATATGCTTGCAAATATACGTGTGCTCATTAGCATCAATCTCCCTAACTTCAGCTGTAAACAGTTCCTAATCTTTTATGGATTTTGTTTCTGTTTGACATATGCTGCAGATGTGTGCTTGATCCGGGTGACAAGATTGTGGACTGCCCTCCGACCTTTACAATGTATGAATTCGATGCTGAAGTTAATGGTGCACATGTAATAAAAGGTACATATAAGCATTCTAGTTTCTTTTACTTTCTTCCACAGTGATTGCAGTTTCTAATTCTTTCTTTCATTAATGTATCTTCTTGGGTTTATCACCAATATTGGATTCCTAAGGGCATGCTTAGTTTCACTTGTTTTTAAAAAAAATTTCAAAATCTTTACAAACTTTTTTCAATTCCAATCCAAACATCTTTTAAATCTGAATTTTTTTATTTTATTTCTCAATAAAAAAGTCATCTGTTCTTTTGCCTAGGTTTCTGAAAAACAAAATAACACAAAAGCCAAGAGAACTTTTGCAGAAGCTCAAAAAAAAAAAAAAAAAAAACACTACACAAATTCTATCCGATAAACTTTTTAAATCTACCTACCCACTGTCATGATACAAAATATATCTCAAAACATTTATCCTAGCTATGACTCATTTTTTCTATCCAAATTCACAATACAAAATAAAAAACACGTCTCAATTTTTTTTTCATGAATTCTCAAATCTTTTCAAAATCGTGGTTACCCAGACCTGCCCAATTTCTGTCATTCCTGGACCTTCTTCGCTTTTCATTTGTAGGTCACTTTATATGTACATAACCTTCTACAATTTTGTTATTCTGCAGTTCCAAGGAAGGCAGACTTTAGCTTGAATGTAGAACAAATAACGGATGTTATTGAGAGGGAGAAGCCCAAATGCATATTTTTAACATCTCCAAATAATCCAGATGGGAGGTAGATGTCAGTTGTTTCTTTTCTGTCTTGTTGGCATAATTAATTTACATGATAGACTTGAGGTCTCTGACATGCCATTACTGTACTGTCCAATAGTGACTAGTCTAGCACATTCGAGAGAAGGATCACTTCTAGAAGGCACATTTTTTTTTTATTTTTTGATAAGTAAAGAATTTATTGATTGAAAGAACCTAGTCAACGCCCATGTACACAGGAAGTATACAAAATGGACTCCTAATCACATTCTAGAAAGCTGAAAAGAAAATAAGAACTCGTGAACATTCCCTCCCTTTAGTACAATAGCAGCCAACCATTGAACTAAAGAAAATACAAAAAAATTCCATAATTCCCCCACATTTCTCTCCTTGTTGTTGAAGCATCTCTCATTCCGTTCCATCCATATACACCACAATAAACACAAAGGAACCATCTTCCATGTCGCTTCTAGTTGAGGACAATGATGTTGCCTCTTCCAACATGCTAAAAGTTCTGACACGCTCTTAGGCATGACCCAGGACAGGCCGGCTCGACTGAAAATACCCGCCCATAACTCCCTTGCCACCTCACAATGCAAGAAAAGGTGCTCAATTGATTCGCCATTACTCTTACACATGTAACACCATTCCATCACGATCATACCACGTTTCCTCAAATTGTCAGCCGTCAAAATCTTTCCCAAAGCAACAGTCCAAATAAAAAAAGAGACTTTTGGTGGTACGGGAGCTCTCCAAATACCTTTCCAGGGAAACCGAATAGGCTGATGAGCTGCCAACACTTTATAGAAGGACTTAACAGAAAAAATTTTGCGCCTTGAATGTTTCCACAACATTCTATCCCACCCATTTCCTCCTAACTTCTTGGAATATAAAAGGCTGTAAAAACCTGCTATTTCATCCACTTCCCAGTCTTGCGCATTTCTGGATAAGATCAAATTCCACAGAACACTCCCATTGTCAGTGCACAATACATCAGAGACAGCGGCCTGCTGGTTTTCAGCCAATCTGAAAACAGTTGGAAAAACAGTAAATAGAGCACTCTCACCACACCATACATCAAACCAAAAACTAATTCTAGACCCCACTCCCACCTCAAAACTAGTGTGCTTTACGAACTCCTCCCACCCCTTTCTGATAAATTTCCAAAGGCTTACACCAAAGGAACCCCTACCCTCCGTGGAACGCCAACCCCCCCAATCACAACCATATTTTTTTTATTTTTTATGTTAAAGTATTAGTATCTATCTTCTAATCTAGTCCTGAGCTTAAACTTTGATCCATTTAAGAGCTGTTTATAGCATGGGAAGGTGTATTGGTTAGAAGAACTATAAACTTATCAGTTAATATAGTACGTTTTGTAAGCATGTCTACTTAAGGTAGGATAAATCATTCTTCAGCTCTCTCAAGGGATATTAACTAAAGATGCTGGCAATGTGTAGGTGCTTGAATTGAATTTAACGTGTCTTTAATTATTTACCTCTTGGATGAGTTGTAGAAAGGGCCTGATTGTAGAACACCTAAGGGCTGGGATGGCTGGAGAAAGAGGTTAATTGAGGTTTCCTTTTTGAGTTTAAAGGATTTGGACACTATCATTAGACTAGTGTGGTCATTCACTGTTAGATTTTACCAAGTTCTAACGAGCCCTGGAATGACCATGTCATGGAAGAATATAGGGTAGACGAAAACTCCTTCAAAAACAGCTTTTTCTTATGGGCAACATCATTGGACAAGATCCTCTCCATAGATAATTTACAGAAATGCCGGGTAATGGTGTTGGACTGGTGTTGTATGTGTAAGAAGAATGGTGAATCAGTAGATCATTTGCTTTTACATTGCGAGGTGGCTAGGACCATGTGGGATGATTCTTTCGCGAGAATTGGATTGTCATGGGTCATGTCTCTTAGATTGGTGGACTTCCTTGCAAGCTAGAGAGGCCTTTGAGGTAACTCACAAGTGGCAGCCATTTGGAGAATGGTTCTTATATGTATGTGCTGGTGTATTTGGCGGGAGAGAAATGATTGAAGCTTCGAAGATCGTGAGAGAACAATGGATGAGCTTAAAGTTTTCTTTTTTAAATCATTGTTCTTATGGGTGGGGCCATTGTTTGTAATGGGCTAAATGTCCATGATTTTCTCCTTTCAATTGTAAACTCTATATGATTCTCATGTATACTCCCCTGTGTACTTGGGCTTAGCCTATTTCTATGAATAAAACTTTTTTATTACCAATAAAAAAACAAGTGTGGTCATTTTAGAGGGGTTGGTGTTCTGATGAACTGGGGGGGTGGAGTGGGTTTGTGGAAAAATATTAGGAATAAGTGGGATGTTTTTGCTGGTCATGTTAGATTTTCTGTTGGTGAGGGATCTGGGGTTATATTTTGGCATGATGTTTGTTGTGGTCATTCCACCCTCAACACCTTGTTCCCTTCCCTATTCTGAATCACTCTTCTAGGAGGCCTCGGCGTTGGATCTTTTGGACAGCTTTAACGGCTCCTCGCAATGGAATGTTCATTTTATTAGAGCAGCCTGGGATTGGGAAATTGGAGCTATTTCCAACTTTTTCAGCTTGCTATATGCTTTGAGCTTTGGTAGTGTTGAGGTGGACAGGATGTTATGGACACACATCAGGAACAAGAAGTTTACTGTTTGATCCTTGTACGAAGCTCTGGCTTATCAGGGCTAGATTCCTTTTCCTTGGAAGTGCATTTGTAGGAGTAAGGTGCCTTCAAATGTTGTTTTTTTTGGTTGGACAGCATCTCTTGGGAAGTTCTTGACCATGGACAACTTGAGAAAGCGTGGATTAATTGTTATGGAGTGGTGCTATATGATCGAGAAAAGTGTTAGAATCTGTGAATCATTTATTATAAAAACTTGGGCAATGCCTGTTTTCTTGTTTTCAATAAAATTTTATTTTACTTATAAAAAAAAATTGATCTGATGAGTTGCACACTATTTGTAAAATGTTTGAACTTAAGCATTATTTTCTATTCACGTTGAAGTCCACACTACCTACTGTATGCAGTGTCATTGGTGATGAAGTTCTCATGAAAATCCTTGAGCTTCCCATATTGGTGGTGCTAGATGAAGCATACATCGAGTTTTCAGGAATGGAATCAAGGATGAAATGGGTGAAGAAGCATGAGAATTTAATTGTACTTCGGACATTTAGCAAAAGAGCTGGTATGTGTAAATTGTACTGACTTTTCATTAGAGTTAATTACTTGGGAACTTGCATCTCATATTATGTGGTTGTTAATTGCTAATAAGAGAGGAAGTTAGAATATAATTAGAGGAGAAACTTGTTTTAGAGAGAGAGAATTAGGGTAACAACTCAAATTATTTAGCTACAAAACTGATACTACAAGTCCTTAAAATTTTATTACATTGGTCAACATGAGATGGATCTCATTTCAAGTATTATTAAGGTAAACTTGTGTTCCAGTAGCCAGCGATTTTTTGAAAAGAATCTTTTCAAATAACTATGTCAGGGCGTTTTATAACCCAGAGCAAATGTTGAAGAAAGGAAGCTTTATTGCTGCACACAAGATTCCTGTGAGTATGCATAGTTCCATAGATAGAAAGAAAGCTAATCATGATTACAAAGGGATTTTCTATGGGATGGTGTGGTGGAGTAAAAATTTCATTTAGTGAACTGGTCCAAGGCTTGCTCCCCAGTTTCAGAAGTTGGTTTGGGGATTTGGTGAATGATTCTTTTTTTATTTTGTTTATAAGGATTCCTTTTGATCATGCTTTATTGGGAAAATGGTTTTGGAACTATATCAATGACAGAGGGGCTTTGGAGGAAGGTGATATACATTTTTTTTTTTATAGTTAATAAGCATTTTATTACCAAGAATAGGCACAGACCAAGTACACAAGATGTATACAAAGGAAATACCTACTACACTCTAGTACAGAAACAGAAACAGAAGCAGATTCAGTACAGATTCAATACATTATCATCATTCCTTGCAAAGATCTTAGCCCACAAACTCCAAGTAGAAAAGAAAAAATTTCGAAGATCTTCAAAAGAACACTGTGTCTTCAAAACATCTCCAATTCCTTTCCAGCCATAAAGGCCACATTAAACACGAAGGAGTCATTCTCCATCTGGCAGCAACACAGTTCCTTTCCTCAAAACCAATCCAACAAGCAAGAAGATCCACAACTTCCTTAGGCATCACCCAATATAAACCTGTCTGACCAATAATCTCATTCCACAAAGACTTTGCCACCTCACAGGAAGTATACAAGGGGGTTATAGAAATTAAATACAGTAGTCCATAAGGGGATTGGTGCTCCAACAAGGTCAATGGGACCTTCGGGGACCGGTTTTGAAAGAATCATTCGAAGGGTTTTGGGGGAGTTCTCCAAATTCATTATATGGTGAGCTAATGGCTTCGAGATAAACGGTAGAGTTTCTTATAAAAAAGAATATTCTACTAGAATGTACATTTTGAATCTTATCACCTTGCTACATATCCCCAGATGGCTAGATGTTCTTAACTCACCTCTGTTTGTCCATTGGTTATGAGTGGGTTTTATCTGTAACATTTTTTACGCATGCAATTTTAGTTGATAATGAATTTAACTGTCTAGATTTATGTATGCTTTTCTACATGCGTACATTTTTTTTACCCACAGATGTTTATATCCCATGGTTAATTTCTGGTATTAATTTTATGTTCCCTTTCAGAATGTTTTTCCTTTTTTCCTTATGCAAAATGCTCTAAACCTTAAATTGGTAATGAAAAACTGGTTCAGGTTTAGCTGGACTTCGAGTGGGATATGGAGCATTTCCTTTGAGTATTATTGAGTATCTGTGGAGGGCAAAGCAACCTTACAATGTTTCAGTTGCTGCTGAAGTTTCTGCTTGCGCAGCTTTGCAGAATCCCACATATCTTGAGGTTAATTCTCATCTTGTTGGTATTGTGTGTCCATATAATATATATTATCAGTTATTATCTGTTATGAAGTAGAAATTAGTACTGCTATCATTCAATGCTTTATCTAATATGAATTAGCAATCTCTACCAGAAAGTGAAGGATGCTTTGGTACAAGAAAGGGAGAGGCTTTATAATTTTCTTAAGGAAGTGCCATTTCTCAATCCGTATCCAAGCTATTCTAATTTCATTCTTTGTGAGGTTGCATCTGGAGTGGATGCTAAGAAGCTAAAGGTGTGTACTTTTCTCGCCTATATCATACTTGACCATGTTAAAAGGTTTTGGCTGGCACGATCAGACACGCATGCATGTATGTGACTTATTTGTCTTCATATGTATCTCTTGGTCTTCTATTAAATTTTAGATTGAATTGTCTGGTTTGGTTGTTGAGAAAACTGCTCTCCTTTTCAACTTTTTTGTGATAGGGCAATTTTGCATCGCTTCATGTTGCTAATTAGGTTGCAAAAGAATTTAGGATGAACTTTCTACTCAAAATTATGATTCATATGAGCCACCTAGGACAATGGACTGAGATGGAGACAATAATATTCTGTTTTTTTAGCTGTGCACAATTATTAGATAAGTTTTGACGCCCTTGTGTGCCTAGATGTAAGAATCACTCTCACCAGTGTTTAACTATTGTAACCAGATTTGGTCTCACTAAGCCTCGTATTATGTCATTTTGAGTTGTGATTCGGAGGACCGGCTTGCGGTTCTATTGTTGGGTGGTCCATGAACATGGTTTTTCTTTTTCTTTTACTTTCAACAAATTTATACAGTCTATTGCTGTTTGGTTTGCTTTGGAACATATTGTAGTGACAAGGAGAAAGGAAATATTCTGATAATCTTATCACAGGAGGACCTTGCAAAAATGGGTGTAATGATCCGTCACTACAACAAAAAGGAACTAAAGGGTTATGTTCGTGTATCTGTTGGGAAGCCTGAACACACAGATGCCTTGATGAAGTGCCTGAGACTCCTCTCCTAGTCCTGTAACAAATTCTGCAGGGGGCACTCCCTGCATTCATTTTAGGGAGCAAAACCCGACCAAGTAGTCAAGTTTCAAATTGTACTTTACACTAATAAAGCTTCTTTTTCCCCCTTTAAACCGAGATAATTTACATTTTTTTGGAAAGTAAATGATACTTTTATCGAAATTTGATATCTTTCTTTTTTTGGTTAAAAGTGGATGATACATCGTTGTTTTAACAAGAAAGTACCCTTTAGTTAGGAAAATTAGTACATGTTCATTGATTTTTAAAAAGTTGCTTTTTACTCCTAAAAGGTTTGGGTTTGAAAGATAAAGGTTTTTCCATAAACCACTGAAAAATGTTACTTTGTCCACTTAACTTGTGTGACGCCCCGACTCCCACGTATAGGGACGCGAGAATCGTGACATCGAGATGATGACAACATGGGTCACGCATCCCAACGAAATGTGCCTAAGTGTGTGTAATATGCAAAAGTGCACAACAAAAGTCACAGCGAATAATATAATAAGTCAACTAAGTATCAAAAATTTAAATACAAATATCCAAAATAATTTACATTTAAAAAGTTATACAGTCATCTCAAAATATTACAAAAGATAAATACATAAAAAAGTAGGATAATAATTCTCGATACACGAGAGCAATTCCAGATCGCTCTTCCAACGGAGCCAACGCCTAAGACTTGTCATCCTCATCTGCATCAAAATCTGTGATACCATAAAACGGTACCGCAGGTAAGTAATAATCCAAACAACCCTCGAGATAAAAACGCATTAAAGCAACCAACTAACAAATCCCAAAACCTCATTTTTCCTGAAAACGAGTACTTTTCCAACACGCTAAAACTCCCATTTTTAGCCAAAACATATGATCCAACATTTTCCCAGAAAAATGATTTACAAAAAACTCAACAATTTATTGGACATTGTAGGCGGGAATCACAGGCAGGACTATACCGGAGAGAGGGAGAAGCAGTTCGCGCGGGAGAGACGGCCGAAGGAGAAAATAAGGAGAAAAGAAAAGAAAGAGAAAAGAAAGAGAAAAGAAAAGGAGGAAATAAAAATAGAGGGAAAAGAAATGAGGTCCAATCCTCATAACTTGGATCACAAAAATGATCCAACGGAAATGATTTCAAAACCACAAGTTAAATAAAATAATTTAAACGTAATGATAAAGTGAAATTTGAAATAATTAAATCCCACAGTAATTAATTAAATATGAAAAGTAATTTAAATGAATAACAATAAATAAATATTAAGAAATCACATAAAAATAATTTTCATCAAATTAAAATTATAAAAATAAACTCACTAAAAAATCCAACCAATTTTTAAAACAAGAGAATAAATTTTGAATAAATAAAAATAATCCTTCAGTAAAAATACACTAAAATACGGGGTGTTACAACTTGTTTCCTCATTTTGACATCTCATGTATTTTAATATTTCATGTATTTTAATATATATTTTTTTTTACTTAATAGTTAAGGAAGTGATTATTAGTGTATTTATATTTTTTTTATATTTTTTAAAAATGTTTTAAAATAATTAAAAAATTAAAAAAATCAATTCGATCTAACAGTCACTTGGAGCGGTGTTACCTACCGTCGGAGCTCTAAACCATTATTCTCAGTTACTTTGGGCAGTTATGCGAGCCAAGAAGTTATCATGTCATCTGCCATATTCAAGAAAAATACAAAATTTTAGAAAAATAACATAGAAAACTTTTAAAAGAATATATAACAAAGTATACTCGATTATCTTTCTATTGTGGGTCCTCCTAGAAGGTATGTATAAAAAAACAATCCAACCACAATGGATTCGATCATCTCTGAGATCATATCAATATATAATGCCATTTTCCCATTTTTGTTTTTGTTTTTATGTTATATGTGTTGTTTTTATGGTGTTTGTAGAGGCCTCACCCCTTCTATGGTGTTCTTTTCTTCATTTATGAAAAAGAACCGCTTTAGAGCGGTTGGTCTACTATTGATCCAAAAACAGTCTCCAATTAAATTTTGAATCATCACTTATTTCACATTAAGTCAATAGAGTGCATCACACTAGATTATTCATCTGTATGATCCCAAACCCCTCATGTTTCATGTTCTTAGTCATTTCGTCTTCTCCTGCCGCCATCACCAAGCATCTTCACTGCCCATCATCCTCGCCGTCGCCCATCTCTCCCATCTCTGTCGACATCTCCATCTCTTCTCCAAAAATCAATGCACAATCAAACCAAAATCAACCCACAATGAAACCCCTAGGGGTGTAAAAATAAACCGGTAAGCCGGACCGAACCGAACCAGTGGGTTTGGTCTGGTACCGAGTTTGATCAGTCTGGTACCAGTTTATTTTTTTTAAAAAACCGATCAAAATTGGTCCGGTTTCGATTTTTCTTTTTTTAAAATTGGACGAGACCGAACTGGACCAATTCATATATATATTATAATTTTTTATATTGTATACAACTTTTATATATTATATATAATTATATATAGAATAGTTTTGAATTATATGACAAATTACTAATTAATATAATATTAAATTTTAAAATCTTATATCACTATAGTCTATAATACAATTATAATATACTATAATATATTATCACTATAGTATTATATACTATAATATATTATTATATATATATATTATATAATATAGCATATAGTATATTAAAATCGAAAAATTGGATCGAACCGAACTAAAATTGGTAAAACTAGAAGTATTGGTTTAGGGTTGGTAATTGATGCGGAATCGGTTCTTGAAATGCAAAACCGATGCATACCGGTTCGGTCCCAAATTTTGTAAAAAACTGGACGAAATTGAATCTGTTACACCCATAGAACCTACAATCAACCCACAATCACAGTAAACCCATCTCTACTTGGTTGCTAAGAAAACTCAAGAAGAAAAGAATAGAAAAATCAAAATCACGCATATTTCAGTGGTGCCCTTATTGCTTCCAACATTTTCTCAGCAACTAAACAAAACAGAAGCCAACACAAACCAATTCGAACTCTAGTAGGAAAAAATAACATTAACCTTTAATTTCCAAAATACAACTCACAGGCTAGAAAGGAAAATATGAGCCAAAATCAATGGTCGTTAAAACCCGTACACGAAAAAACCCTAAAATTGAAAGGGTCGTTGTCTGGGTTCCATGGGAGAGAATGGAGAGAGGGAGTGTTCCTCGTGCGACATCGGAGAAAGGGGGCTCGAGTTCCTCGTGCGACAACGGAGAGAGGGGCCATTGTCGTGGCAGGGAGGGCGATCGTCGTAGCGGAGACAGTTCCGTGGAAGAGAATGGAACCGATTTTGGGCTAAGTTCGTGGGAAGAGAATGGAGAGAGGGAAATCATGCGTAATACCGTGGGGTGAGGGCACATGGTAGTATTGGTGAGTTGTCTACATGAAAGTCACCCATTGGAGGGCTGTTGATGGTAGAAAAATAGTTCGACTGATATTAAGATTAATAGTTAAGGAAGTGACTATTAGTGTATTGATATTTTTTTTTTTATATTTTTTAAAAATGTTTTAAAATGATAAAAAAAAAATTTGAATAAAAAAATTGAAAAAAAAAATGAAAAGGCCAATTTGGCCTAGCGGACCAGCGGTCACTTGGAGCGGTGCTACTCTAACGCTAGTACTACTTAGGTGGCAACACCAGCAGCAGAGTAGCACCACTCTAAACCATTATTCTCGGTTACTAAGGGCAGTTATGCGAGCCAAGAAATCATCATGTCACCTGCCATATTTGAGAAAAATACAAAAAATTAGAAAAATAACATACAAAACTTTGAAAAGAATATATAATAAAGTATACTTGATTATCTTTATATTGTGGGTCCTCCCGGAAGATATGTATCAAAAAATAATCCAACCAATGGATTCGATCATCTCTGAGATCATATCAATATTTAATGCCGTTTTCCGATTTGTTGTTTTTATTTCTATGTTAGATGTGTTGTTTTTATGGTGTTTGTAGAGGTCTCACCCCTTCTATTGTGTTCTCTTTTTTTCATTTATGAAATTATCTTGATAAGGAAAAGTACTGAGCTATAAGCCTTGCAGTAACATAGCTTATTAGAATCAAGATTTTAGATATCTTCCTAGTTATCCTGGATTCCAATTCTCTGTTCATCAACATACCATTAAAAACTAACTTTGCCAATTAAAGAAACTGAAAACTATACTACTTCCAAGTTCAAGTCACTAAATTAGTAATGTAGACAACAAAAAGAATAAAACAAATCTATAGCAAGGCATTGTGCGTCGAAAACTGATACAAGGCAAGAGAAAGATTATGCAATCCTTAATACGTCGAGTTGCCAAAATTAATGCAAATACATTACAACTAGGGAAATAAGAATTCTCAAATGTATTATTACTAGCAAGTACATTTTTGATGCAGTCGTCGGTTTCTCCCAAGAGACCACAATTACCGTGAGCAAACATATTAAAAAGAAGAATGCATTTTTGCTATTCTACTGATACTCGTATATTTGTATACTTTCTCTACTATTCTGCCCAAGTCCAGCTGAGGAAGATTAATACAAGGTGTTAAAAAAAAAAAAAAAAAAAAAAAAAAAAAAAAAAAAAAAAAAACAAAAAACAAAACAAAACAAACAAATAAACAAACAAACTCAAGGCCAATAATGCCCCTTATAACTATTGTACCTAATAATCTCCAGATTGATTACACTGATGTAGAAGACCTAGAACACCCATTACTTAAAGAGAGAAAGGAAGAAATAAATGAAAAAAAAAACTTGTCACTATAGGCTCAACTTTCATCCTCTTAAAAATAGAGCAACCAAACCAAACTTCGCTTTTCACCCAGAAGAAGGGTACAACAAATCATTGTCTGGCTTAACAAAATTAGAATTGCAAAATCACCATTCCAATTGGCCACATATCATAGGAGCCTAAATGACCAATTAAAGTTAGTTAGCCAGGCAAATAAAAGCTTGATAAGTGAGTGGGAAGGGAACATACACAGAACACTTGCCGCAGTGGATGCAGAGGCACCCCAGGTGCTTTGTTTGCATCCTAACAAAGCAATGAGTGGGAAAAAAAATGCACATGTTGATGCTAGAACAGATTCGGACTGTCTGATTCAGCAGATTGAAGAATACTGACCTCACGATAGTTGATGACTTCCAATAAAATTATGCATCCACTATAGCCTTCCCTCACACTGAAACCGTGAATTTCATGCATATTTCCACAAAAAAACACATCTGCAACATGTAGAACATTATAGGGCATACCTTCACAAGGAATTCAAGAAGGGTGTGACCAAGCACAAAATGGAGAAGCCAACTTCCTACTGGAAAGGTCAAAGACATTTCACTCAGTTGCACTTTGGCGAATATTCTGCTTTTCTTCCGACCTGTGATGAAATAGCTTGGCTATGGCTCTCCTCTCACAGTCCTGAAAGGGAGGGAACCGAAAAGAATTGTTAGATCTAGATCCCATGCTCATTTAGCTTCTCTTTTTATATATACTGCACAGAGAAGGTAATCCCATCCCAAACAACCAATTTAACTTTAATTATTTCAGCAACCATTATGCCATTTACTTTGAGGTGATGACCTTCCATAGAGTTACTAACCTTGAACATATTAAGGCGAAACCGTTTGCCAGGATTCACCCTTCTCATCTTTTGATATGTATATGCAAAACTTAGTTGATCACGAGGAGTGAACCGATCAACTTCATTGAACCAAAGGCATGAGAACAAATTTGACATTGGAGTGTGCTCTCTAATGATAAAAAAGCCTTCAGGTACATCTGTATATACCACATCACAAGCAAATTATGCAGTAAATTGTAGACAGAAGTGCGTATAACTGCAAATTTTGAAATTAAAAATTCTAATAAAAGCATGTTGGTAGGGAGAAGCTTGTTTGGATCCGAGGCATTAAATCTTTTCAGTCCGTCAGCCTGGTAGAATGTGAATTGTTCATCGATGATAGTATGGTTAAATTCGTTCAGTTTCTTGTTCTGTAAAACCTCTTCCCACACACAATGATAGGAACCAAGGTGGGCCTACTCTTAAAGATCCTTTGCAAGTTCCAGATGGGCCAATTACAAGATTAAGGGCCAAGAAGATCAAGGAAGCAATGCAAGGATTGGTGCAATCCACTTGGGATGAAGCCAGCAAGAGCCCAACACTAAAGATGGGTCTGAAAGAAGAAGAACCAGCTTTGATCCACTTTATTCAAGCTGTGGAAGACATGACTTAGAGATACGGCCTATTGTTATTGGAGGCTTCCAATTTGGTTAAATGATTTATTTTATTAGTTTAGAATAAGTGGGCTTGAAGATGCTTGGCTCACATGTCTTATTTCTTTTGAACTATGTTTTTACGGGTCTAGATTTTAATATAATCTAGGTTCTTGAAACGGGTTCTCATCGGGTCTAGATTCTCCATCCTTGACTTGATTTTTTGGCTTTCTTGGAAAGTTTTCAAATTGATTGTGGGTTCAAGGGAATTCATTCCCGCGGGTTCATATCACACAATGCCGGTCATAGTGATTAGAAATTGCATATTCATAACCTTTTCGCCACAAGAAGTATTCCAATATCAGTAAAGGGTCAAGTTGGAGACGCAATTTGCTATCCAACCAGACTGAATACCTGAAAATGTTTTACATACAAAATATTTAGATGCAAGAACCAGGGCTACAGATGTCCAATGAGCGCACATGTAACGCCCCAATGGAAGGCCCAAACCACATGGCCTATACTCTAAAAGGACTAGTCAATGATACAATTAGAGCCCCATTGGAACCTTATAAAGAGCAAGAACTTCTCCTTCCCAAGCAATGTGGGATCCCATATACCACCTATCCTTATCCATATCATATGGGGTATCACAATCTACCCTCCTTAAACTCCCAACGTTCTCGTCGGGCCTGTCCATTGTAGGTGGCACGGCTCAAGTCCCACATTTCTGGTTGGGATAGTCTCTGATACTATTTGTAACGCCCCAATGGAAGACCCAAACCACATGGCTTATACTCTAAAAGGATTAGTCAATGATACAATTAGAGCCCCATTGGAACCTTATAAAGAGCAAGAACTTCTCCTTCCCAAGCAATGTGGGATCCCATACACCACCTACCCTTATCCACATCATATGGAGGTATCACAGCACATGTATATATACCATAGAAGCAGTTCCTACAGATGCCCTATTATAAAAATTAGTTCAAAATTACTATATATGCAATTTCCTTTATTGAATTAGCTGTCTAGTCTCTGCAGTAGATAACATTTGCAATCATCAATATCATTTGCCATCCATAATATTTTCATACATGTACAAATAAATGAAAATGTAGAGGACTACTCACAAATTACTACAGTTACATGTACAAGGGACTATGGCCTTTTATTATCAACTGCATCACAAGACACACCTTCAATAGTCTAACTAGCTTCATTCTCACCTTGCAGAAGGAAAAAGTCGATGTGGCAATAATTTAGGTATTTTACCCACTCTTCGCATATCGGAGTGCGGTAAATTCTTCACCACCACAACCTTCCACAAGCCAACAAAACCCATTCTATCAAGCGAAAGACCTTCTGAAGTAAGTGTTTGCAAAGTAACTCCATCCGTGAACATAACAAAACATACATTTTTCCTGGACAGCTGAGTAACACGGAATAAGGAGAGCTTGAGATATAGTTTACAAATCAAAACCACACACTTTATAGAGATCTAGACCACAAATATATAGTACACTTAGGGACAACATTAGTATTCAAAATTGACTATATGTAACTCAAAATCCATGTAAATAGATAATTACATCTGTTTGACATGTAATATCCAGATTGTTTGCAAAATTTCAAAAAGAAAAAAAGAAGAAGTATCCTTCATTTAGCCTTCATTTGCTTCAACATTGGAATTTTTAGTCTCCTAGTTAAATTTGTGTCAACATCTGAAGTGCGCATCACTCATCAGTATACAATAATCATTAGAAGGGTAGCGTTACAAATACCTGTTAAAGTTTCTCAGCGAGCAAGGAGACCTCTATAGGTCCCCTAAGGCACACAACTTGGAATCTTGGAATATGATGGAATTGCACACAACATTACAGTCACGGGAAAAGCATAGGCAACTAAGAAGTCTATTTGATTTCTCACTTTCAAGTAACATGAATAATGGATTTGAATTAGCTTTCTGTATATGATTTTCACAAGTTAGAAATACATTGGTTTAGTTGATTTTTAGGAGCAATCCTATGAAACAAAAAGGAAGTTCAAGACTATAAGTACGTTTCAATGTAATTAAACATTATGAAACTTTGATCAATGAAAATTTCTTCTTCTCCGTCTCTGCTGCTCCAATAAGAAAGTATTCCTGACAGCCCCTAGAAAGCTGTGAAGTTCAGCAGCATATCCATAAAACCAAACCTTCCACTGTTTTTACACCACCAAGAACCACTCAACCCCAACATGACTCCATTGTTAGTCACCAACCCATCAAAACCAACATGTTTTTAGGAAACTTTGCTCGAGCACCCCTTGTGCTATGAGATATTTAGATTTAGGACAGTTTATTTATAAAAAAAAAAAAAAAAGATTTAGGACTGTACATCTTTTGATTTTAGCAATAGCTCCTTTGTGCTTTGAGTTTTTAGCAATAGCCCATTCCGTTACAATTTCTCTCCATCACCGTTAATAGAGAACACGTGGTCCAATTGAAGACTGCCACATGCCAATTTACTTTAAAAATTAGAAATTTAACTAAATGTTTTTTTAAAAAATAAGAAATATATTTTTATAATAAAAAATGATTTCTATATTTTTAAAAACTAATTTAAAAAACCAAGCCACCTGTGGTGGCACCACGGGTGGCCATAACTTAGCCCCTGTGTGGGTGGCCGATTTCTGGCCACCACGAGGTGGCTAGATCGGGGCCACCCACTTGGTGGCCATCGTGGCCACCACTGACTGCACCACTATAGGTGGCTTTAAGTTTTTTTTACAATTTTTAAAAAATCTAAAAAACTAGAATTTAAATCAACAAGTGATCATCTTTAATTGGGCTAGGTGTTCTTATTAACGTGATGGACAAAAATTGCAGCAGAAAGGGCTATTGCTGAAAAACTCAAAGCACAAGGTAGCTATTGCTAAGAAAAATATAGAGGGTCCTAAATCCAAATAGCGCACATAGCTCAGGGGGTGTTCTAACAAAATTTCCTTTCTTTTATATGTGCAAGTTTACGGAACCTACAAAGGGGCACAACCCTAGTACACAAGTATACAAGAGGATATACAATCAATATAGAGGAAGAAGAAGAGCAAAACCCTTTGGAATCTAGAAAGACAAGTGGGAGGTATTATGAGCAGCCATCCAATCATAAAGAGTGCTGAATGCTGTGGCTTTTAGTTTTGTCGTTGTCCTCTCACGGTCTTTCAAACATTCGGGCATTGCTTTCTTGTTAGACGCACCACATTGAGCACAAATGGTGACTTCCCATAAGGACTCCACCAGCATGCCAACAACTTCATTAGTCGCCAAGGCATTACCCACTAGATCCCAAAAGTGTAGAACACTCCTGCACATAATTCACATAATTTGCCAGCCAACTCACAATGTAACCCGAGGTGATCAATGCTTTCCCCATTCTTCATGCAAATAGAGCACCAATTTGTTATTACAGTATGCTTTCTCAAGTTGTCCTCCTGAGAAACTTCCCCAAGGTAGTTACAAAATAAAAAAGAAAAAAAAAAAGCTACCCTTGAAGGTGCCGTATTTCTCAAGGTACATTTCAACTAGAGGATTTTTTTTTTATTGGCACCGGGTGTCCAGGAACAATGTCTCGACTAATCTAGCGGGTGCACAGGCCCTCGGTAAGGAGTTTTTCGCAAGTGTACCTCGGGTAATTCAAGAGGAAAATCCCCCAGTCCGATGGCCCCTAGAGATTGTTTGCACCCAAGGGAATTTGAACCTTAGACCTCGGGGAGCATACCCCCAAGCCCAAAGCCTTTACCACTTGAGCCAACCCCTAAGGGTTAACTGGAGGAATTGAAAAAGGATTTAACCTGAAAGACCCACTTTTTGGATGGGATCCAACATATTTGATCCTTAGCTCCTCTTCTCCAACCAAAGGAGTACAATTTGTCAAAAAATGAAGAGGAGAACTCCATCTCCTAATAGTGGGCTGATATAATAAAGTTAACATTCCAGTGGAGCATATTATTAGAAATTGGCATGTATTCTACAACCAAAGCTTTCTTGCAATGGGATAGACAAAATAGTTCCCGGAAGCTAGTCTTTAAACGCTGGTCCCTGCACCAAACATTGTGCCAAAGACTAATTTTAGATCCATCGCCCACCTCATATCTAATGAAACGAGAGATGTCCCCCACCCTCTCCGGGTGTTTTCCAAACACACCAACTCCATAAGGCCCACTGAACTAGTGAACACCATACACCCCAAGTGCCACCATATTTTGCATCCATGACAAAGCATCCCTCTTTGTGGCATAATGCCACAACCATTTTCCTAGCAAGCTTTTTATTGAATAAAATCTGCCTTCTAATACCCAAACCGCCTGATGAAACTGGGGTGCAAACTACTTGATTGGGTAGAACCTGAACTCAGCAGCAATTAAGCTTCTCAAGATGCTAAGCTACATCAAAAGGGAGGTGAAAAGGAGACAAGAAATAAGTTGGGAGATTAGGGTGGGTACTTTTGATCAAAGTAAACATCCCGCCTTTGGATAAATATAAGTACTTCCACCCAACTAAATGGCTTTCCATCTTTCCAAGACTCCATCCTAAATGGATTTTGCCTTAAAGGGAGCCCCCAATGGCGGGTCCAAATACTTCATTGGTAGATATGACACCAATGCCTAAGAACGTGAGCCAAGCCACTCATGTTGTCTACTATACCTATCAGTACTAATTCAGACTTGCCCAAATTAGTTTTTAGCCTAGAGACAACTTGAAAGGAACAAACTACACAGATGATGGATGTGCTCCTGGAGAGCCTAAAAACAATTAGTGTATCAATAACAAATGAGAGATGGGATCAGATAAAATCATCATTATTTCTAGCCTCCAAAGAGAAGCAAGATAAAAGCCCCCTTTTCATATTAGCTGACAGCATCTACTCAAAGCCTACCACCACAGAGCAAAGAGGGTAAAGGATCTCCTTGTCGCAATCCATGAGAGCTATCAAAGAAACCAATGGTTGTACTAGTTTATCAAAATTGAGAACCACATCATAGAGATACAATGCGCTATCCATGCACACCATCTCTCCCCAAAGCTGCATCTCCCAAATAAATACAACAAGAAGCACAATTCACATGGTCATACGCTTTCTCCAAGTCCAATTTGCAAAGCACGCCCAAAATCCCCTGATCTAATCATGCCATCAAGACACTCATTCGCTATAAACACCAAGTCTAGAATTTGTCACCCTTTAACAATAGGGTTCTCGGAAAAAGAAATAATTTTCACCAACTCCAGTCAATTAGCAAGAAGTTTGAGATGATTTATAAATGCTACCTAACAAGCTAATAGGACACACATTCATTAAATCCACTTTGAGAATCTCCCAAGTTTGAAAATGGCAAATGAGAAACCATGAGGTCTAGGGCCCTATCACCATTTAGCGCTTTCACCACCTCAAAAACCTCAGTCTGATCACACCTCTTTCAAGCCACTCCGCATCCTCTTTATCAATAGAATAAAAACTAAGGCCATCCAACTAGGGCTTCCAAGAAACTGTTTAGAGTAGAGATGGGAGCAAAAATGTAAAATATGCTCTCTAATTTCGGTGTTGTCTGAAGAAAGTGTTCCACCAACCTCTAGAGAGTTGATCATGTTGTGCATTCTTTGGCTTTGTTGTGAAAAAAAATATCTTGTCTCCCTCCTTAAGCCAAAGGGCTCTTAATTCTTTCATCTCCAACATACTTATAAAAAATAAAAAAAAATTCTTTCATCTCCAACATTTTTTCATCAATGAGAATAAGCCTTTTCAGTTCATTGGAGACCTCCTCCATTCTTATAACTCAGGCTCATATAATTACTTTCACCCCCAAGATTCAACTTCCTGAATTCCTTCAAAAGCAGTTGCTTACTCTCCCTACCATAACCGAACACCTCCTCATTCCATTTGTTCAAATTGAGCTTTAGGGCTTTCAGCTTGCTAGCCAAGACACAATTGGGAGAACCTTGAAAATTATAGGAATTCCACCATTGTTTCACTCTATCCACAAAAACCTTAGTCTTCAACCACATATTCTCATACTCGAAGGATTGTCATCACATCACCACAAACAAGCATCAATGGAAAGTGATCTTGAGAGAATCTAAGAAGCCGCCTCTCGGACACTTCCAGAAATTGGGCTTTCTAGTCAGGAGACGAGAAATCAATCAATTCTAGACCATGACGGAAAATCATGAGTATTAGACAATGCTTGTTCAACCAGTTCCTGCTTGTTCAACCATCGACCCCTCAAGGGCACCCTCCTCGGGACCCAATGCTGGGAGTTTCTCGATTGCCACGAACACCTCAATCTTTGAAATGGCAACCTCCTCAAAGGGCGAGGCTTATGTGGGGATCGCCCCAGTCTCGATGGGCATGTTTGCTCCCGAAGCAGCAACCTCCTTTGCAAGGGAAGCCTGTAGCATGGCCTCGTCCGAGGCTAAGTAAGAGGCAATCTCCTGCTCACTAGACTGGTTGAGGGATGGTGATGGGATGGAGATGCGATCGTCACTGAGGTCCACAATGAGAGGAAGACTCGAGTCAGTTCCCTCTTGACCAGACAACCCGACGCCAGCGGGAGAGATCGGGACCTCAGGAACCATGGGTTGAGGCATGAATGGAGCCAGAGAAGGTGTCTCCCCAAAATCTGAGAACGGCTCCCTTGTGGGGTGGAGGGTTGAGGAAGGCATTGAATAAGGTCATTCGAAGGGAAGCATCGCCCTCATCTATAACAATGGCTGACCCCAAAGTTGGTGGAGCTGCCATTGCAATAGTGCGTTGATGTTGCGATTCTCAAGTAGAGGCCTTTCGATGAGGAAGGTCGGCCAAACCCCCTGCGCCGTGACTAGAGGAAGCACCAGGTGCTAGGTCCCAATCCCCCGCTTGGCACCCTTGGTGGCTGCTTAGAAGCCTCAGACTAGGAAGATCTTACCTCTTAAAGCTTCGCCAGTCGCCTCGCAAGTGACGCAATGCCGTCTCTCCTTACCACCAGTCGCGGGAAGGCTGGAATGCCGTTTCCAGACTTGAGACAAGGGAGAATCCCCAAAGAAGTTTCACCCCAAGACGTATGAACGATCGAGCGTGGTAAGGAATTGCATGACGTTGGCGTTGGTTAGCACCACGTCAGTATGGGCTTTGTCGGGATGAGCCATTGACCAAGACAACAGGGTCGCCAACCTGGCCTCTTCCCGTCGGGACAACACAACGGACATGCTCTTGCTGTTAGGAAAGTACGACCAAATGGCCCAAACGGGGAACTCTTGATGGACTGCCTCCGCCTCGGGGTACTATCCATCTCGAACCAAACACGAAGAAGAAGCGCTGGGACCAATATTTGATGTGGGAGAAGCACTTTTCCAGACGGGCGATGCACCTCTTGGAGCATGCCTGGAAGCTGCACAAGCTGCCATAAAGGTGGAGCACCTTGTACATGGACAGGAACTCTCTGGCCATCAAGTCAGGGTACTCCTTTGGCTCGGAACCCAGCACCATGCAGAAAATCACATAGCTGGCAACCAGGAGTCACCAAACATTCAGGTGAAGCTACGCCAAAGCAAGCCCCAGAAAGTCCAGGACATCTCGAATAGGGCGACAGAAAGGGAGGCACAGCTCGTTCACAAACATCAAAGGGAATAGTGCAACCTGGGACGCCATCCCATCCGAGTCCATCACGGAAACGCGACGTCCAGGGATCTTCAACACCAACGACTCTGGTATGTTGTAGGCCCTCCTTAACGAGCGAAGGTTTGCAGTAGAGACTGATGACTCCCAGCCTCGGCCTTCGAAGTACAAAGTCCATCGGTAGGAGGACTGGTAAGCATTCTTGGAAGCCATTAGACGAAGGAAGAAGGAGAAGAAGACCAAAACTCGGTGAAAACCCATAAGGGAAGGAGGGGAACAACAGAAAGAGACACAAAAGAGGAGGAGACTCAAAGAGGGAGCAGTAAGAAGAAAACGAGAGCAAGGGATGGGATATAAACAGGAGGCAGTGCCAGTTGAAGTTCCCAATGCCAAGGACTGACAAACGTTGTGAAGGTAAATGTCAGTAGAAAATTCCGAAGTTCGCCCTACAGGTAATGATGTAAGGAGATAAACCGCCGCACACGCCCCAAACGTGGATCCTAAAGCTATTCCCTGCCACACCCCAATACGGACCAACCACAGTCAAGTAGTGGCCTGTCTTCTCCCCAAGAATGGTAGGAATGGCTGACGACAGCAACGTGAAAGGTACACCGTTGCATAGTGTAATGACCCACGATTAATCATGGTGAGGCACTTTTGAATTCTCGCCACAAGTAGAAATTTGCAAGGTACTGAGGAGGGGATAAGTTTCCCCTTCCTGGCTGCGCGAGGTTCGCCCCACTTAAGGCCCAGCATTGAGGAGGGGATAAGTTTCCCCTTCTTGGGCTGCACGAGGTTCACCCCATTTAAAGCCCAAATGGACCAGAAAACAACTCAAGAGGAAGGAAGGAGGGGGGCCCGCCTATCAGGAATGAGGGTCACACCCCCAACATGGCCTACAGCTAGCACAGTCAGATAGTGGACACACCGCATTAAATGCATAGAGGAGTCGTCACGCAAGGACCAGCACGCCGCATTAAATGAGCACCATTACCCCTGCCATCGGGGTAGTAGGAGCACCATCCCCCACATGCCAACATGGGTGTGTAGGAATGAGAAGAGACAGATTGTGTGCAGCACGATAGGGTGATGGCAGGCACGTCAGAAAGGACTCTGCGACCAGAACGGCGCATAGTACAACTCGACACGATCCATTGGTAGCCATGGGGATCACCCCGGCCTACTATAAATAAGCGCCAAGAACGTAGGTAGATGGATCTCTCTCTCTCTCTCTCTCTCCCCTTTGATTTCAATTACACTCCCACCGTGAACAAGAATTCTGACTTAGGCATCAGAGGTACCCCATACCCACCGAGCCCCTCTCATCAAACCTTGTAGGGCCAAAGCAGTGGAGATGCCTCATTGCCCAGGGTACGAAAAACGACATCAACACCCTTCTAAAACCATTTATTTTATGCATAAATTACTTTCCATTTATGAATAAACCAAAGCCTCATTGATATATTTGATGCGTCAATAATTTATCCAATACATTGTAACTCTTTTCTTTTGATTCTCTTTTTGAGCACTTGCAGTTAGGTTGTAGTACTATTAAACTTTGGTTGATCGTCTAATTACAAGCCACCAAATAAGTAATTCTCCTGATTCTAAAAGGAGCTTAATCACATTGGATTATATATTTTTTTTCATTTTAAAAAATATAAAATTCTAAATTCCTAAAACTTATATGTAATTCTTTGTAAATAATTCTATTCTGCAACCCTACATTACATGTCTGGTAAAGGGAGAAAAATAAAAGAGTTATTCCACTTTATAAATGTGTGGTATGAAATTGCTGAGTATAATAACTCTTTTTTTTAAGACTACTTCCAACCACCATTCCAGTCTGTCGGTTGCAGCATCATTGCAGTGCCACGATAGCCAAATCCACCTAATCATTTAATAGGATAACCTAATAGGATAGTGAAGGAATATCTGTTTATGAAGAATATCTCAAACTAGTGATGCATAGGGACATATGCTTTTGTGATGGGTGCCAAAGAACTCAATCAATTACAATATTATTGTTAACTTATAATTATAATAGCTTAATATTAAAAATGAAGGGAGAAATGGTGTTCCTAATACTATACAAGTTGTTTGAATCATTATGAGTAATGCTACGTATAGTTATAATTTTACGAACAATATTTCTTTTTTCAATTTTCTTTTAATATTCAAATTTTCAACGTACTAATATTTGACACGTAGAAAATTAAGTTTTTTATATGTCTTTTTAAGTGCAATTAACATTTCTCTTATCTAAATTTGTAGAAGTCTATTTGTCTGAAGTTATATAGATAAATTTATAAGATTTCATATAAGTAATCTATATTATCAAGTTTAAATTACTTCAAACTCACTTGAAAATTAAAATATAACTACACAACAAGCTTAAACTCGAGCTTGTGTTTGAATAAAATTTAAATAAATAGAGTTATGATAAACTTGAATATGACATATTATAATTAAATAATTTGAGAAGAAAGACAAAGCCCAATCACGATGACTTTTTTTTTTTGAAAAAATACTATTTTGCCCATTCCATTTTCCCCTTCATGAATTTTAATTTTTTAATTTATTTTTTACTTAATAATTAAGAAAGTGGCCATTAGTATATTGATATTTTTTTTTTATAATTTTTAAAAATATTTTAAAATGATAAAAAAATATGAATAAAAAATTTAATTTTTTTTTTTTTTTTTGAAGTAGAGATAAAATGGAGCGCCGCAGAGTAGTAATGCTTTTTTTTTTTTTTTTTTTTAAATCATCTTCAAATCAGTCAAATGGTCCAATGTCATGATATCTCTATCCTAAACCGATCCAGGATAGTAATATATGGATGCTTGGGGTATGGGAATTAGTACATCCAAACAGACCCTTTGGCCCCCAGTGGCCATTTGAGTGCAATCAATCACAATCTGAGGCGAGAGCTCTGAATCTCTGATCCCGGTTCCTGTGGTACACATATACTCTTCCTGTTGGGACTCCCTGCAGTTGCAGTTGCACGGCACGCGCCGAGCTCTTCGCCTATGTGCAAGTGCGCGCGCGCGTAGTAGGTAATAGCAAGAGTCGGGTGCTGCAAGGAGGCCATTGAATTCAGGTATTCATAAACTTTACGCTCGATTTGAAAGCAAAAATCAGTTTCCTTGCCTTCATACTTTTGATGTCGGCGTAATTCTAAGGCGAATGGCTAAACGCTCGGTGTTTCTTTCTATATATGACCTGACAGGGATGCTGGGGAAATCAATGGCTTCTCCTCTTTTGACCTTCGGTTCTGCAACATCCTATTACTCTTATACCGTGAGTGCCAATCTGCCAATGTATACTTATTTTTCTAAGGGGAGAATGAGTAGGTGAAATTGAAAATGAATTCGACTGTCGGAGAACCTGCTCTAAATTCAAAATACAATTAATTTTAGAAAATTTTGGATTATTGCCGTACTTGCTCCACAGCTTTATGCCGCTCTTTGAAATCATCTATCTGCTTGAAGTTGCAATGCCTCAGTATGGTAATATGGTTCAACATAGTGGAGAGTCGGATTTGAATTTTGTAAATGCAGATTTTGGTTCTCAGGATACGAATGACAAATAAAGATTTGGCCACACTCTTGCCAACTTCCAACCATTTATAACTTTGTATAGGTGTTGAATCACTTGTAGCTTTTCTATAATAACTCATTTGCTGGTTGTGCTCGGATTGGTATCTGTCGATTCTGAATAATTTGTCCCCAAGTACAAGTTATAGATTGCAGTTTCGTGGTGGGCTGATTTACAACTCTGTGAAACAATCAAAAGAATCGGTGTATAATTGAATGAAGAGAAGAACAAGAACACTCCCTATGATAGAGAAGTAGAAAACTCTGGATTCAGCCTGTTGCAATGTTCGTGGACTTGGCCTGTTACCAAGCCTTTTTTTTTTATCGGTGCCTGTTACAGACCCTTAGAGCGAGGGAGGGAGGGAATGCTTCTAGGAATGGTGGTGGGTAGTTTAGGATATTTGTTGCTTCCACAGTGGGAGACGCTAATAGGGTTGTGTTATTCGAGTCTGATCGGAGACGCTAATAGTTGTTATTCAACTCTGATGGTGTCATGTAAGTGATGTGGGATTGAATCCCTTTACCATAGATGGTTGTTTTAAGGGATTGCCCCGGTGGGTAGTTTAGGATATTTGTTGCTTCTGTGGTGGGAGACGCTAATAGGGTTGTGTTATTCCAGTCTGATGGTGTCATTTAAGTTATGTGGGATTGAATCCCTTTACCATAGATGGTTGTCTTAAGGTATTGCCCCTCTTATTGAGCTCGCAGGACATAGTAGCCCTTGCATTTGCAGCACCTCTTCCTCCCAGAAAGAAAAGGGAATTGATATTGATTTTATCTCATGAATGGTTAATGGGTGCTCCAGCACACTCCTGTTGGGACATTTTAGGCGAACTCACTAAGTTTTTCATGCAGTAAGGAGCGCAACTGCATTCAGTAAGCTTTTCATGCGTATAATAGTAATTGTAATGAAGCTATAATTGTAAAGTTGGGCCTTAATGATATCTTATCATTCAGTAAGGTTAGATGGGGGAAACTAATGCCTAAAAGATCATTCAGATGATATTATAATATATGAATCCTGCTTGTTTTTTGATTAAATAAACTCCAAAAACACCTTATATGTTCATCAAGTTCTAATATATTGGATAATCATTCTAAAGGTTCATGTGCAACAGTTTACATCCTAGGTTGTATGCTTGCAAATATCTAGGTTAGGATCTGAGGAAATTAAGTTCATCTCTTTTTATTTTACCATATTTCTTTCCTATCAGATATGAAAATTTATTTGCAATTTCTCATTGCAGCCTGATCTTGCAACTACTAAGCCAAATATCATGCAGTTAAATATGAACTTCTCCAATGGTCTTCCACCAGATGTGCTCAGGGGAGCTTGGTCCACCAATTCTTCTCCTAGGAAGTGGGTAATACGTTCAACTGCCCAAATTGAAAGTTTAGCCTTGAGTGATGAAGATAGGAAGATGTGGGAAGCTAGCAGGCAAGTCCTATCTGCATTTAATTTCAGTATTGAGGAGGAAGACAAGATACTTGGAAAAGCATTTGGCCAGCTTCATTCCCCTTACTGGGGTGAAGACCGTAAAAAAGAAGTACCAAAATCTGAAACTGTAAATGAGATATTGGACTATCTTAGAGCTTTAAGCCTTTCGGATGATGATCTCGGCAAGTTGCTGAAAAAATTTCCTGAAGTTCTTGGATGTAATCTTGAACATGAGTTAAAAACCAATGTGCAGGTCTTGGAAAAGGAATGGGGTATTAAAGGGAAGTCTCTTCGTAACCTTCTTCTTCGAAACCCGAAAGTATTGGGTTATAATGTGGATTGTAAGGGAGATTGTATGGCACAGTGCACTCGATGCTGGGTTCGGTTTTAGCTGTCTACTAATTTATGTAGTTTTTTTTTTTTTTTTTCCCTGAGGTACCGCGTCAGATATATGCTTTTACTCTTTGTACAAATTGGAGCATATCAATATACTGAAACTCATATTACAGCTGATTGATTTGTAAGTTCGAAATTTTATTAATGAATAAATCCTGTATTAGCTCATTGGGTCTAATACTTTTCTTTCCCCACGTTTGTACGAGTTCTGTTGATGCCTGAGATAGATCAAGTCCTCAAGCAGCGAATGGCCTGGTTATTGTATATGGATAACCTCATGCAATCACTACAAGGAATGAGCCTTTTACCAGCGATTATTTATCGCTGGCTATACCATATAAATCGCTGGCGTACATCTACCCCAGCGATTTATAAGTCGCTGCTAAATCGCAGGTATTAAAGCCCCACTTTAGATCTAGTCCAACGGAAGGGAAAACTCGCCGCCATATACTGGTTATTTACCGGCGATATTATATTCGCTGCTCCATATTATTAATCGCCGCAAAATCAAAATAGGATTGAGTTGATAAACGCTGCGAAAGATATTTAGCAGCGACTAATTTTTGACGCTATAAGTGAAAATATCGCTGCCAATTCTATTTGCCAGCGACCAATCCAAATCGCCGCAATATAACTATAACAGTGCTGTTGTATTTGGCGGCGATTATTAATCGCCGTTTTCATTACTGCCCGCGAGTTTTTAATCGCGGCTATTGGAGATGGCCCTTTTGGCAGCGACCATAAGATCGCTGCTAAATGCTATATTACGGCGAGTTTGTAATCGCTGCAATGTAGATGTTCCTATAACGACGAGCTCAATACGCCGCTATTTCCTTATAGACAGCGATTTCGAGTTTCGCCGTCATTTAGTTATTGGTATTGAAATTAAATCGCAACGAAATTTAAATCGCTGCTATAAGTTTATCGTAGCGATTTTGGGATCGCTGGGGTAGAGTTAATAAAGTAAAATTGATATAGCGGCGATAAATTAGTCGCCGGTTAAGGGTTTTAATTCGCCGCAAATAATTTTCCGTGCTTAAATTCCCTGGGCCTAATTTTCTTTCTAAGCCTGGTTTTTTTATCTGTTCATAAAAGCAACATTCATAATCAATGGCGCCCAAGAAATGAAGGTTGAACATCAATATAACATGCAAAATAAAATCCCATCAACAAACATCCAAGCCCATCAACAAATCCAAACTCATATGTATTACAATAGGGTGGCGTATTGTATTCTCATATACAAACTGAGCTAAATCCATTCATATTAAATAACCATCACAGTCATTTCTCATTTTGTATTCAACTCTACTATCCACTGAGAATAAATACAACCAATATCAAACAAATTTACTGAGCGTCATGCCCCCATGTACAGCTCCTGCGACTTTAACCCAACAACGGCCAGGTTCAGTACTAGATTCGGCTGGCTTGGACCAAGTGTTGCAGCACGGGGCACCTTGGAAAAAGTAGAAACAATGAAAGGCATCAGTCCCATGTCATGTACTAACCCATCCAACTAATACATAGGTGGTAGCTTATGAAGACAAATCGAACTCAAGCACCAAAATACCTGGACTAGCTAGCACTGTTTCCTCCAATCCAATGTCATAACATGATCGAAAATATGTTGCAACAGACTGCAGCAGAACATTTAAGATAATTAGGGTACCCTTTGGTTTTCCCAATGAGCATGCAAGACAAGAATAAATAGTAAACCAAGCTTACAACTACGACCAGTTTTTGCACTCCAAATGAGGCGGCTTTTTGTGTTCTTTACTTATGTTTTATGGAAGCAAATTTGAACCCAAATAAATTAGATGCAACTGCACATGGGCTGAACTCATGCATACCTGTGATATCCCAACGAATAGACCCTCAAACAATGTTTCCGGTCATAATGCCCACCTCTTCCTCCCTGTAAAAGTAAATTGATCCCAGTGAGAGTCATGATGAATGTCCAATGTAGGATCACGTCTCATTCTCAGAAGGTTTAAATTATGGAATAACCAAATTAGAAACATTAATCGTATATATAATTATAAGAAAAATAATATTTCTGACATGATTTCGCAAAGAATGGTGCGAAATTATGCTAGCTAGCTATATGATCATGGTATTAGAGGATTGGCGCCATGAGTCCTTCATCAGCTCTGGAACTTGATTAAATCACAAAGAAGACCTTATATCCATAGGCAGGGACTAATAATATATATTATATAGGTGGTCTGTAAAACAAATTAGGCTTAGCTTAGCTTGAAAATGACTGGAAAATTAACCTGATGTTCATGATTTTCTTTTTCTTGTTTTGGCAATAATTAGCAATCAAAGGTTAACGTAGCCAAGTTGGATTAACAACGTACGTCTTCGTTAATACCTACCTACTTGTTGATCAATGAATATTTGGTGAATTATAATATATAATTAAATACACCGCGTGTTATTTGATTGCTGGACATCTTTATACTGAATTAGCAAATGCATGCAATGGCTTAAGGCCCCAAACATGAAACTACGTAAGGATAAAGTTGGTTTTGCTTAAATCTCTTGAGACTGAGCCTTTTAACTGGGCAAAAAAAGGCCGCATACATATAACCATAAAGATGAGTCAGATCATATAGCGGTTGGCAGCCTAAAAGGTGTGGCAGATGTAACAAAAAAATCAACTACCTATACAGCCAAAGAGACTCGGGGAACCTCTTCAGAGCAGCCTTTTTTTCATTCTTTTTCTGGGCTACCTCAGCAATTTTGGCCATGAGGGAATATGTGGATCCTTGGCTGTGGAATAGCAGTTCCCATATGCTATTCAAGCCACCCAATTACAAACTAAATAGAATGGAGCTCGTGTTACAGAAACATATGAGTTTTCCTTAATAAGCAACTTGCCTCATACACTTCCATCATTTTATTTTAAACTTAAAACTAGCTAATTAACATATACAAGGAAAAAGTAACCATAAAATTTAGATTTAAAGAAAGGGGGGAGGGGGAGAGAGAGAGAGAGAGACCAATGTCCAAATAGCATGCAACTTCCTCAACTCACTATTAACACTGTGAAATGTCTCATCTGCATAAAATCACCAAATAGAGCATAAGTAATATGGGCTGGCCAAAATAGAACCCTGCAAATGTATTACAGCAAAAGAAATGATAGAGTGAATAGAAAATTCACTCTTATATTTGGATCAGCGGATATTCCCCTAATCATTTGAGCTTGTTGTCAATGAGAAATACCCCTCAATCGTAAAAACGATTTGCTCCCTCATCTTTGACATACATCTTATATTCCCTCCAGAAACTACATATGTTTATGATTGTGCCACCTCAATGGTCAAAATTTCTCACCATGGATATAAGAAAGATTATTATACAATATTATTTGCAATTCTTTTATATATAATTTCAATTTAACTGCAGAGAAGTATACCTTTGCAAACTCAATTTGAACCAATAATTGCTACTATATTGTTGACCACTTCAGATTATTCATGTGTGTCTCTTTCATCTGCCTTCCAACTTCATTCTTCTTGAGCTCAGTTATACTTACAGACTACTTATATGGCAACCCCATATGGGACCAATGAGAAAAATGGTCCCTATTTGGCAAGTGTGGTATTTTAAGGGAAATTAATTATAGACATTTGAATGGAGTTAAGTACAAGCAACACTGGAGACTTGCAAAATAAGAACTACAATAGTTATGCACATGGGCTGAGTGTTCATGATTTAATCATCTCTTTTCCTGTCCCTAACCAAGAGTTCATCTTGTATACTACTCATGTGCTTGGGCTATGCCTTATGGGATTTTAATAGAATCTTTGTTTGGTTATTTATTTAATTCTTGGAAATAAATAACCATAAAATCACCCATATCGAACTAGTACACTTAAAAGATACAAGCAAACAATCAGCAAGAGGCTCACCATAGAATACACTTGAGAAAAGCTCCTTAGGCAGCTGTCACATCCCACTAGTTGAGTGTACGTAGATATTCTTCTCGACAGAGGGGGGCAGGAGCAACTGTGGCAAACACAAAAAATATCATTAATATTCAACTCTGTTTGGGAAACCAAGTTGCTAGAAATATATTTGAGAACTTCACTTGTACAAGTACATTTTATGGTGGATAACTCCAAATGATACTAACCCCATTTTCAGACCCATCAAAGATCCAAGAGATCCCCGGTGTAGACATAGATCCAAGATTTATATAAATATATATATAATACTATATATATATATATATATAGCCCAGTGTCATATAGACTAAGTCCAAAAACCACCCAAAAGCACAACACGTCGACACCCTAACTTCATATCTCCCCGGTGTCACAAAAAACCACCCAAATGCACAACACGTCGACACCCTAACTTCATATCTCCCCGGTGTCACAAAAAACCACCCAAAAGCACAACACGTCGACACCCTAACTTCATATCTCCCCGGTGTCACAAAAAAACCACCCAAAAAACCTGTGCCCTTTTATGAGAAGCCCCTTATGGGCCGGGGGAATCGTTACACTGAGTCTGTCGAACTGACTCAGTGAACGATGGGAAAGCCCTAAAGAATTGATGCATCAGATTGTCATTTTGTATCTGATGCTCCCTCAGCTCCCGCAACTCTGTCCTCATTTCATCCAGCTGACTCTTGTAAGCTTCAGCATCCTTCTTATATTGTTCAGCATCCTTCTTGTATTGTTCAGAATCTTTCTTGTGCTTTTCAGCCTCAGACATGTATTGTTGCATTTGAACTTTGTCACGCTGTCTACTTGACTCGGGGATGACCATTTCCCCAAGTCTCCGTGCATATCCAGGTCGATGGCCAAGAACCTCCCTAAAGACAGTCGCTGCTGCCTCATCACTACGTTGCTCTGGTCCTAGGCCATCCAACCTACCTTGCATCTCCTTCTGCACATTGACAAAGCAACGATTAGAACTAGCATAAATCAGCATCAATGCTATGTTAATAAAATTATCACGTATAGAAAGAAACATAGACCCCAACGGCTGTTCCTGTACTACTCACATAAGTACTTTCTGTAGCATCTGTGACAAATGCATTCTTTTTCTTCGACCAACGCGTCTCTTTGTAGAAGTCGACCAAATTCCCATTTTCATTGTGCTGTCATGTGACATTTGAACAACAAAAGCTATGAGTAAATGGACAGCTTTAGTGATAGTAATGTAATATTGTCAAAAAAATCTCCAACTATATATTTCACTATTCTATTGAAATCAAAAGATTGTTTTCCCTTAGACATACCTTTTGCTCAAGTAATCGGACGAATGATTTACGTCCTGATGTGTGGTTAATGGCCTGCTTCTTTCGGTTCTCCCGATTTTGAGCTGCAATTTTTTGTCATGTGGCATTGGGAAACAATTACTTATAATAGACAAACATATTGACCATCCACCATATTTAGACATATTAAAGATATGGTTTTTATATGGTTGTATGTGAGAAAGATCATCTATACCTTGAAGGCATCGCTGCCCCACCTTTCACACAACTTCACCCATACGATGGGGTCCACTAGGTTAGTTCCATTAGCCAACGCTTCTACGTGGCTTCCATAGGATTCATAAATCTTGTGCAAGTCGTGGTGGAAGGAGTTGAAGCGCTTACGTAAGGCCTTTGTCACCGTCAATCGGTGGTTTTCGCGATCCCAGTCCAACACAAAGTCACTCTACATGCAAACAATCAATGTGTCATCTCGTTATTTAGGCGATGATTATACTACATAAACAACTTCCAAATGCTATGACAAGAACAAATTTGTATATACCCGAACACGGTCAATGAGCTCCTCTTTAATCGCTGGTGGGACATCCGACCAACGTTTGTAACTCATTTCACAGTATTGTTTAACAATCCACGATACTCGTGTTGTGAACATAGAAGCGTGTTCACAACATGGGGCCGTCTCACCATCATTTATCTTCAACTGCACTTTCCCGTTCTTCCTTAACTTGTCAAATAAAATGCATCTAGATGGCCCACGAGTTCGTCTCCTCTGTTCTTGCGTTCCTTCGGTCTCCATTGGGGCAGCTGCAGCTGTATTTTAAGATATGGTTTATATTAGTATGTAGAAGTGTAATGCGGAATATTCACACTTAATAACACATACAAACATGATTTTGCTTTCAAATTCAAAGTATTGGAAAAAAAATGCACCAGTTTGTTCTCGTGTAGGTGATTGTTCCACTGTATTTGGTGGGGGTTCTTGAATAGGTTCTGGCGCGTGACTTGGCACAACGCATGGTGGGGGACTTGGGGGCTGTGTCGAATCATCCGAGGAGGATTGATTACACTCCTCCGTGCTGTGATATGAAGATAATCGTGCACCACGGGGTCGCATGTGACGACCTGAGTATGGTATATAACGCCTTCCACCTCGAAGGCCGCGAAGTCTACCTCCGCCTCTTGAACTGGGTCCCGGCTGGGTACCTGTACGAGTACAAGTTAATAACATAGTGGGATCAAATTCATAACATAATTGATACAAAATAAGCGCAATATGCACAGACATGTTCGTAAACAAGGTCATTTATCTACCATTTTCAGTTACTTTTAGGTAGACTAACCCTTACACTATGAGACTTTAAATAGAGAAACGAATAACTGACAGTCGGCCGTATATATACCTTGATATGGCATAGCGCTCCTCACACAGCCTCCCGGTATTGAACGTAACCTGAAGCAAAAAACATCACATGTTAGATACCATTTAATTTAGGTATGGATGTTGTAAATCTTGAATACTACTCTCAAGGTTGTTTGCTACTTGCATAACAAATAGTTCGAGATAGGAAAAATGAAATTCTCTTTTTAATGGTAAGAAATAAATGATAACATATATTTCACCCAATCATGTTTGAAATATTAAATATACACATACCATAAAAATAGAATCTCATATTGTCAGATGTCTATATACAAATGGGAATTTCGTCAATGCTACCTAATATCTCAACCTTAAATGAATGAAGTTCCTGGGTTGTACTTATAGGTCGCCAGACTCATCAGATGTTGAGTGGACATCCTCATCTGAATGTTCCCCTTCAGATGTTGATAGGTCCTCTTCATCTGAATATTCTCCCTCACTGGCCGCATTTCCAGAATCAGAAGTGATCATGTCATCATTAATAAAGCTTGTTGAATCTATGCATTGACCAACCGAATCCAGGATTTCTCGTGCATCTACATGGCTAGGTAGTATATCAGGCCTATTCAGTTGAGTTGCCACTTCATCTGTGTTATCACACTGCACTGGTTCATAATAATATGATGGCTCGTTTTCTTGATCGGCATCAGGAGTACTTGATTCCCCATCAATATCTTCAAGAACTCTCGGCAGTGGCGGAATGTTGTATACATTCCTATTTGCATAGTTCTGCACAACACCCCAATTCCTTTTCACCCTTAAATCTCTTATGTAGAAGCATTGATCAGCCTGACTCACCAACACGAATGGTTCATCCTTGTACCAAGTCCTGTTCATGTTGACACTAATCATATGGTCATCCACCCGCACCCCTCGTTTTCGATCACCAACGTCAAACCAATCACATTCAAACAGGTACACCCGACGATACTCCATGTAGCGTAACTCTACAATATTATTAATAACTCCATAGAAGTCCAAGTTATTTGTGGCCTCATCACCAGTTACCACCACTCCAAAATTTTGTGTACGCCGGCGAAGTTCACGCTGTTTCGTATGAAACCTTTTTCCATTTATTATGCAAGCAGCATATGTTGCAACCCAACGGTCAGGCCCGCAAGCTAGCGCATACAGATCAGCGGACACATCAAGTGTATGCGAGGTACGATGTTCTTGGATCTATATATTTAAAAAAGCAAATTTCATAACGTGAACACTACGATTAGATCCAAATCATATAAAATGAAACCTATAGGCAGCGCATCTTAGATAGGAATGGATAAGAACTTACACGTTGCTTAAACCAAGTTGGAAACTCAGTTTGGTGCGTTCGATCGGTGCAATCTGGGTGTTGCACCTTACATTTCTCGTAGTGTTCCCTGCATTTGGTGCATCGAGGCGAAGCAACATATTGAAATTAGCTGGTATTGGATTCATAAAGCATTAATATAGAATGAAAGATGATTTTTAAGTAGACTCATTAATGCTTACTCTATATAAGGTCCAATCTCCGCACAATTATTGAGCACGTACCAGATGGCTGCCCTAAATAGTTTATCTTCCAATTGCACGTTAGAAGGTATGCCCAATGGACGGACTTTCTGGTTGAAAATTTTGAACCCATCTAACGTTTTCTCTTCGTCAGCATCAATGTTGCGGTCCGGTCGACTAAACCTCGTCTCAATATCTTTGAGGTATATGGAGCAAAATGTCAAGCATTCGGTGTGAATGTAGGCCTCGGCTATTGAACCTTCTGGGCGGGCTTTATTCTTAACGTACCGCTTGAATTTGCCGAGATACCTCTCAAATGGGTACATCCACCTATATTGTACTGGACCCCCAAGTCTTGCCTCACGGGGTAAATGGACAGCTAGGTGGACCATAACATCGAAAAATGAAGGAGGAAATATCATCTCCAATTTGCATAGAATAGTGACAACATCAATTTGGAGTTGGGCCAGGCGGTTGACATCAAGTGTTCGAGCGCACAACTCTTTGAAGAAAGTACCAAGTTCAGTCAAAGCCAAGCCAATGTCACTTCTTAAATACCCCCCAGCAGCAATGGGGAGTAGCCTTTGAAGGAAAACATGACAGTCATGGCTTTTCAACCCTGAGATTTTGCACTCACGTCGAGAGACACAGTTTGAGATATTGGAAGCGAACCCATCTGGAAACTTGATATCAGACAACCACTCACAAAACTTTTTCCTTTGCTCGATGTTGAATGTGTAAGCAGCATGTGGCATTGTTACACGATCACCATCACGCCTCAAGTGTAATTCTTTTCTATAGCCCAAAAGCTCTAAGTCACGCCTTGAATTGATGTTATCCTTACTTTTCCCTGGACTGTTCATTAAAGTAAATAAGATGTTGTCGACAATATTCTTCTCAATATGCATAACATCTAAATTATGCCGAAGCCGAACTGTTGACCAATAAGGTAACACGAAGAATATGCTACACTTTGTCCAGTTCAGCTCTTCAGCAGTGCGTTTTTTCTTCGTATGAGATTTGCCAAACTGAACATCCCCAATCATCTGCAATTGATTTTGAATCTCTTCAGCTCCTACATCCCTTGGTGGCATGCGATGATCTTCTCTACCGTTGAACAACCCTTTCCTCCTTCTCCATATGTGATCTGGGGGTAAGAAACGTCGATGTCCCATGTAACAATGTTTTCGGCCATATTTCAACCAATTAGAGTCTGTGTCTGCATTGCAAGACGGACAAGCCAATTTTCCCTTTGTTGACCAGCCAGACAGATTCCCATAGGCAGGAAAATCATTGATTGTCCACAATAAGGCAGCATGCAACATAAACGTCTCCTTAGTTGAGGCATCATATGTAGGTACCCCATCTTCCCAAAATTCAAGCAGTTCATCGATCAACGGCTGCAAGTATACATCAATCTCATTCCCTGGTGACCTTGGGCCAGGAATAATCAGAGATGTCATGAAGAATTGGTCTTTCATGCATGACCATGGCGGCAAGTTATAGGGGACAAGGATTACTGGCCAAATGCTATGAGGTTTAGCCAAGTTGTTGAATGGAGTGAAGCCATCACTTGCCAGACCAAGCCTAACATTGCGAGGATCCGATGCGAACCAACCATGATCTTCATCAAATTTCTTCCAGCACTCGGAGTCGGCGGGATGTCTCATGCAAGTATCTTCTTTCGTCTGTTGCTCTTTGTGCCATCGCATATCACCTGCTATCTTGGCAGACATGAAGAGACGCTGCAATCTCGGTTTCAAAGGAAAGTGACGCAACACTTTTTGAGGTACTGCGCGTGATCCGTCTGTATTTGGTATCCACCTCGAAGCCTTACATACAGGGCATTCATTAAGAGCAGCATTTTCCTTCCAATATAAGATACAGTCATTGGGGCACGCATGGATTTTGTTATACTTGAAGCCCAAACCGCGCTCCAAAGACCTTGACTCCTCATATGATTGTGGCAATAGGGCATTAGGAAAGGCAGACCTCAACAAATCAAGGAGCATGTCAAACGACTTAATTGACCATCCACCGATTGATTTGATGTGTAACAACTTCACAACGAATGATAACTTTGAAAATTCTGTACACCCATCGTAAAGAGGACGTCGGGCATCCTCTAGTAGCTGGTCAAAAGATGGGGCTGGTCCATCTACAGGTATTGATGGCCTGTTTGGCAAATGAGTGCTATCTTGAGGCACATCAACAAAGGTGCCTGCCCGGATGTCATCCAACATATGCTGCATGTCATCTATGTAATCGTCTTCTTGGATGATATCGTCATCAAGATCATCATCACTGACATACAATGTTGTCTCCTCCTCCCCATGAAAGATCCACTGGGTGTAATTTGGGTTAATCCCTTTAATAAACAAATGGGTTTCCACCTCAGGTATAGGCAGCCACAGATTGTTAAGGCATGCACGACATGGACACCGAATGCGAGCCCTTCCACTTGCATGGTTTCGTGCTTGTGTGAGGAAATATTTGACGCCTTCGGCGTATGCAGGTGATACAAGCCTATCGGGGTCATTCATCCAACATTTGTCCATCTAAACAAAGACATGGTGGGGAAGAAAGTTAGGTCAGCAGAGACTTTAATTATATAAGTTTGATGAAAAACTCACCATAGGCCAAATGTTGGGATAGGAAAATAAATGTTTAACTTGAAGAAGATTTATGAGTTTGGCTAGCTAGGCATCTCAGAAGGTTTAAACTCCAACAAATTTTCAAGGATAATTGGCTAACTCAACTTTATTGGGAGCTACATATGTTTATGACATCATATGATGCCATATGTCCCAGAACAATTTTAAACCGGGGGGATTCATCAAATGAATTAACGTGAGCGCAGTATCAATGAGGACGCTAGCTACGTAGTCCCTAGTTGTCCCCACACAAGGTTGTAATGTGTATTGATATATATATTATATATATGTATTTATCAATCATGGACCAATCATGTTTGATTGTGATAGTAATAACCGTCGATGGCCAACTACATGTCTAAGCCCCTTCACTCTCATGTGTATATATATATATATATATATATATATATATATCCATGTGTGTGTGTGTGTGGGTATGCATGAGATATACACATGATATATATAGACTTGAAAATGAACAACATCACCCAAAACAAAAAACCAATTCCAAGAGAGTTTGGTAAGTAGAATACACTTGACTTAGAGTGATTATCTAAACATAATCCATAAAAATATGCAAACTCAGAAGGTCTAGCATATATAATAACACTCACAAAAAAAACATGCAGCATATGTTTTGAGAATGAGAAAAATATATAAAATATCGTCTTGAAGCTGTGTATGGGTATTTCTTACCTTCAATCCCCAACTAAAGGAATTTCAGCTCACACAAGAGTGAAATGGCTCCTCAACAAGCTTGTTGTCTGAGTCAAGTGCTTTTTAATCAAAAGTACAACACGTCCGCCTTACAATCTGCACCCAACAGTACCAAGTAATTTTCAAAACAAATCTCAATACCAAAATATAACACAAACAAAATCAAGAAACAAAAAAAATATATATATATACTAATAAAAGTCAAAAAATGTAGGAGCTAGAAGATTTAATCACAATATCAAAGACCTTTACCAACTATATAATTTCAAGTACAAAGCACTTTCCTTACATCCTCTTAACTTAGGGAAAATCAACTACAAAATGATACAAAGAGAGAATGCCGGTCAATGAACAAATAATTTTGCTGCAACCAGGTTTAAAAGCAAAACTCGCAATCCCTAACGTCTTCACTTACAAAGGAAAAGGCCAAACAGTTCGAAAAAGTCCATGTCTTACCTGCTAGAAAGTACCAAGTTCTCATCCTCAACAGTTGTATATATAAAATGTTCATTCATGACCTAGCCTAGTATTTAAATGTTCAGTACTGCATTATTGGGCTTCCTGAAGGATATGAGACCAAGGTGGGCTTATGTTATGAAAATAAGCATAATATATATGCTTATTTTTGAAGTTCAAATCATATTTAGGTACTGATAAAGTAAGTACACATATATGGGGTTTGCTATTGATATGTTTGCAGCACCTACAATAATTAATAACAATTAGATTTCATGAATGCTTTCTCAACTTCTTAGCTTGTGTTTGTAGGTCATGAGCCCCTTATGAGCTGAAAAGTATAATCAAATTCAGCTACAAGCTCTGTCACCATGTTTCTGTTTTTAAAGCTTGTTTTAGTACTAAGAAATAATCAAGGACTACTAAAATGTTTGTCGGATAGACAACAGGATGAATGGATGTGCAAGTATAATTCTTGTGAATGGCTTAATATGGGTTTGATACCTAGCTATATGCACCATATATGTGTGTGGGCTAAAAGACACCATGATGCAGCACGCACTTTGTTCTTATTTCATGTGCTGAAACTGTAGACAAACAGAAGAGATTCAACCTGTCAATATGCATGTCAATACATATTCTCCAAACTATGTATTGTAGAGACAAAATTTCTGCTCAATTTCGACTGATCTTTTGGTAATGAAACTCGAAATTCATGTTCGAAAGCTTGTTCATTTAACAAATTTACGGTAAAAAGTTCATCAGAAATGAAAGGACTGCTATATATATATATATATATATATACACACAAACACAAAAGACAATGCTCAGTGCAGCTGTTGAACACCCTTGTCCGCGCGCGACATGGGGCCATGTTGCATATGCCCTGCAGGCTTATCTTAATGGACGTCCGACGTAGAGGGGGCCCTACTGGTCAGCAAGAGAGAGAGAGGTTTCTAGTCCACAATATCAATAGATTGTTGTTTGCTTTACGCCCCAACTTGGGAGCTAGTTACGACACTAATAATCTA